>NC_056746.1:917821647-917919147 GCF_019279795.1 Protopterus annectens | reverse complement strand
AAAAACCGCGAAATTCAAAACCTTGAATGCCGGAATTTTTGAATTTTGCGGTTTTACTACACAAACACACACACACACACACAGACACACACACACCATCCACCACACAGACACACACAATCACTCTACTACATGAAAGATACCCCCCCCACTTAAATATTCTCACTCCGAGGACACACTACATACAAGCACACACAAAACACCACCACACAAGCTACTTTCTCTTCGCACACACACATCACAGCAACAAAACACACTGACACACACCACAGCCCCTACCCAAACCCCTTAACCCACACACACACACACTTACCTGAATACATAACCATAGTGGAACTTTAGAAGCGTGAAATTCAAAACCTCCGGTATTATGTGGATTCGGCTTCTTGGGCTCGAAATACTGAAATTCGAGATTTCAGTATTTTGAGCTAATGAACGGAATCCATATATATATATATATATATATATATAAATATATATATATATATATATATATATATATATATATATATATATATATATATGTATATATATTAATATATACTTTCCACCTAGCAGTTTTTTAAGCCTTCTCCTTTGCTTTGAAAATTATATTCCAATTCAAAAATTTCCATATTCAGTTACTTTAAATGACAAATCAAACATTTTATAAACATTAAAAATGAATGTTTATTTATCAGTGCTAATTTTATTTACCCTTTGTTGACTGGTTAGTTCCACTAGGCTAGTAGCCTCTTTTCAGAGGAGCCCTGAGGAGGTATTTATAGTACTACTGGAAATTTGTTCAGGGCATCAGGAGACTTCCCTACTCTTTTCATGGGTAGCAACTCAGGCAGATAGTACCCTGGTTTAATGTCTCATCCAAAGAAGGACTCAGAAGTTCCAGACCCGCCTTATACTGCACTGTAATAAGAGTAATCAATTTATCTGCTGGGGGAATAGAACCCAAGGTTTTCTGTGCCAAAGGACAATGTGCTACCTGTTATGCCACTTTGCATACTATATACACTCATGGCATAACAGAAGGCATAGCTTTTTGGATATGTAGCATTCTTTCTGACATCTTAATGCTCTGTTTACATTTTATTTCACAATCTTATACAATGTCATTCTCAGCACTTTCATATGTGTGCACCTTTGTCTTTAAGCAATTTGCATGAGTATTGATAAGCTTATTTTATAGTTGCCTGGTAGTGTACAGGAGTAACATTCTGAGCTGTTAATAATCTGCTTTCTGTGCCCAGGATACAGGGTTTGATTCATTCTTCTGTGTGACTCTGTGGATGTTACTTACCCAGCCAGTGCACTTGGATTGCCCCCAAAAAGGAACAGTTTTTCCAGTGGACTAGATAAAAACTCAATGGACTTAAAAGTTTGCCTTGACCATGTTCTCATGCCAGTATGATTTCTCCACCTGAAAGTTATTCTTTTTTGCTTCCTGTTTTCCAGTCCACAGATCTTCATTTTGTACTTCCTGTAAAGTCTATTTCCTGGATAACTTAACTTTTGGCTGTTTACACTAAGAAGAATTTTATTAAATATCAGACTTGTAATTGACACTGCTGTATTTGTGTGCATTGCTCTAATGTGGCCTGTCAATATTAAAAAAATGTGTTTCTATGGCACACATTTAATGGATGCTGTCCTGACAGCATTTCCAGTATTGGATGGACCTCTCCACCATTCTGTCTGCCTGCTGCCACATAGCAGTTTTCATGATATGTCCCTAAATATTTATAAAATGGATCAAAGAAAAGCCTTTGCATTTTTTGGGCTTCCAAGTTCTGTCACTGAAAATTTGGAATATTCATGATTTAAGTTGTTCCTGTATTCTGTTCCATGTTTACTGGGCCACTGAAACTATTATTAACACCTTATCATGCCGGTTTGGAAAGGTGACATCTACACAGGAACACATGCATATTTATATGCATTGGCCTGGCAAAATGCCCCATCCCACAGAGTCAGAACTAGGAACAAACCTGCTCCCTGGCTCTCAAAAGAGACCAGGCAGAAAATACTGCTGAGAAATAAAACCTGGGACAAATGGAGAATTATCAAAAACCCAAGTGACAATCAAAACTTTAGGCAACTTAGAAATTTGACAAAAAAAATTAATATTCCTTGACAAAAAAAAACTATTACCTAAAATTCCAACAAACCCAAAATCAAAACCCTCAAAAATTATGGTCAGGCATAAATAAACTACTCCATGCTGGACATGCTAAAACTCCCACCCCTTCTAATTTTACTCAGAATTCACCCTACCAAATTGCTGAAACTTTTAACAAATTCTTTTCAGAAACAGTGCAATCTTTAGCAAAGACCCTTTCACATACTAACACTACTGACCCACTCTCTCCTATCAATAAATCCCCCATATTCCAGCTCCAGCCAGTTCCAACATCTTTTATCCTTTCCCTACTTCGTAAACTCAAGCCATGTACTCCTTCAGCTGATGCCATTCCTGCTGAATATTTACAGATGGCAGCTGAAGCACTTGCCTATCCTATTTCTATTCTACTAAGCAGAAGCATTACAGAGGGTACTATCCCAGCCCTCTGGAAAGTCTCTCATATTATCCCACTGCATAAGGGAGGGAACTTAAAAGATCTATCATATTTCTGTCCCATCGCCCTTCTCTCTCCATTAGCAAAAATTATGGATAAATGTATCCATCGGCAATTACTTGATCATCTCCTCCAAAATAACCTACTAGCTGATTGCCAGCATGGTTTCAGGCCTTTTCATAGCACCACAGCTGCACTCTTAACCTTTACTGACTGTATTAATAAGAATCATAACAACAACCTACTTTCCTCAGCACTCTTCTTAGACCTCTCCAAAGCCTTTGACATGGTTAACCATCAGTTAATGTTAGATATACTTAAATCACTGTCACTAGATACTCAAGCACTCAAATGGTTCAAATCCTACCTAGAGAATAGACAACAAGCAGTTCTCTGGGAAAATAGCTTATCCACTCAACTCCCCATCGCCCTGGGAGTCCCACAAGGATCTATCTTGGGACCTCTCCTTTTTTCCATTTTATTAATGATCTGAGTGCTTCCCTTCCCCTAACCACCAACTTACAATATGCCGATGACTCAACACTAATCTGTGCCACTGACTCCACTATCGAACTGCAGACCAATACCCAAAAAGTTTTTACCTTAGTTGAAAATTGGTACCACAACCGCTGTCTCCTCCTCAACCCTAAAAAAGCTAAGTTATTATTGTTTATCCCTACACAAAAGTCTTCCCCTATCGATTTCACAGTTACGTCCAAAAATAGAACTATAATAGCACCAGACACAACCACCAAACTGTTAGGTGTAACAACTGACAATAATCTTAACTTTGACTCACATTAATTTGACCATTAAATCTGTAAATAGAAAACTTGGCTCCCTATACAGACTTAAACCCTTTCTTACTCCCTCAGCTAGGACCACTATTGCCCAAGCACACCTTATATCCATCCTTCTCTATGCCTCTCCCATTTATTCTAACCTTTCCAAAAGCAATCTGAACAAACTATCAACCTCATATAATAATATAGCTAGATTTGCTACTGGTTCCGCATTTTGTACCCATCACTGCCAAAACCTTAAACAACTAGGATGGCTAGAATTACACAATCAGTTTCTTCTTCACCAACTTATAATTATCCTTAAGATCTTATATCATCCAATAAACTCTCCCATACTCTGTAACATTATCAG
This sequence comes from Protopterus annectens, assembly GCF_019279795.1. Taxonomy (NCBI): domain Eukaryota; kingdom Metazoa; phylum Chordata; order Ceratodontiformes; family Protopteridae; genus Protopterus; species Protopterus annectens. Next base: position 917,915,422 of record NC_056746.1, on the reverse strand, counting down.
AGCTTATAAAAATCTTACAACACTGTGTTCAGTAAACAAGTTACTAGTAGCCTCCATTAAATCCAACAATAAATCTGGGGACTGCATGTTTACTACTTTTGTTGGAACCAGCTGGAACAAACTTCCATCTGATCTTACATCACTTACATCAACACCCCTTTTTAAGAAACCAGTAAGATCTTTACTTCTATCCCAGTGGTTATACCCTTGTACTAATCCTGACTGACCTGCTTCTCTTTCTTGACTATCACCTGTATGTCCTTATTACTCTTACCAATTTCCTTTGTACCTTTTGGTATCACCCTGCAAGTTTCTGACTTTTTCTAGTAACAAAAATTACTTAAACTCTTTGTTTCAATAAAATACTTCTACTCCCTTTTTCCTTACCAGCTCTGATTCATCTGTTATGTTCTTCTCTGAGGGCGTTCAGCTAACAACTTGTTAACAGACATACCCCTATGTATCTCCTTATTCTACATCTCAGTGATATCCTGTTGTAATTTTGCTTATTTAAGAAGTTTTTAGGCTAACCAAATTGTCAAATGTGGTTCTCAATGGAAATGTCTTGTATTCTTTCTCACCTGATTACACCTATGTATTGGAGCTGTTTCTCCAATTTGTTGCTAATATATTGGGGTTTTTTGCTTAATTTAGATTCAATTTAGCATATTGAAAATTGGATTATGCTTTAACTATGCAATTTTGGAGCTTTTTTCCCCGGGCCTCTACTGAAAATGGACATGTATCCAGTTGGACTGGCCCGGTCAACAAATGTAAAATAAAAAAATAAAATAAAATAAATACACAGTCAATTAACAAAGATTCATTTAATTGATCTGTTCATAGAAAACTAATCTTTCACAAAGAAGCTTTCATCTTTACTACACCAGAATGGGTTTTTCAGCTAATTCACTTCCCCATGTCTCCAAAGTAGTTGGAATTGCTGGATGTTCTTTATATAATTTTATTATAATCTGGAATTATCAATCTGCTGCTTTTCAGTGACTAATTACCACTACCTGGTGCAATGATGTCACTTTTGCAGTTTCCATGTTTTCATGTAACTGGCAGATTTGGATTATTTAAACATTTTATCTCCTGTCAGAAAGGCACACTTCCATATGTTCAGTCGATGCACAATTGATGAAAGACACTGATCAAACCCAACAGATTAAGAGCACATTTATGTAAATATTATGTAAATAAGTTTTTCTGCAGTGGATCAAACCTTCTGCACACCCCATATGGGAGACAACCCCCCCCAAAAATGAATGTATAGCAGCTCCAGAGTTGAACAACAATGAAAGACAAAACCCCAAACTAAGCTCACAGCAGCCGCACACAGACAGAAGTCCCACATATTCTAAGCAACTAGGCTTCAGTCTTAACCAACTGTGTTTCAGTTGTTTCTGCCAAACCAAATAATCTGTGATCACCTGTTGGGAAAGTGAAATGCACAGCAATTTCATTTTTTACAGTACCGTCTTTCTCAATTTCTCCTTCGTTCTCTTCTAGCAACATTGGTCTTGGAACTGAATACCCTGCACATTGAATGGTTATCTTCGAATTTATATATCCTTTCCTCTGTAGTCCAGATAATTGATGGTGTCTGGAAAACTGGCATGCAATGTTATCCTACCCTTTCTTGTTCTTCACTGTGAAATTGCATTGTGACAATCTCAACCCCCCCCCCCCCATTGGTATCTGTGTGCCTGTGTGTGTGTATGTATGTAAATAAACAAAAAAAGACAATATAATAAGATCAAACCACAAAATAATGAAAACAAAACAAGAAGACATTTTTTGCAGGGGTGCCCCCCCCACACACACACACACACACACACACCTCACACAACCCCTGATAATTATGTATACCAAATCCAAGATTGCACAGTAGTAGGAAAAGATTAAATTCCCAGTCCCTGCTGATCTGCAATCATGCAAACACAGTACAGCCAGCAGAAAGAGAATTAAGTCTCTTAAGCCAGAAAAGCAGCCAAAATGGAACCTTCACCATTTCAAACATTCATTCATATGAACTGAATTATGTGATATATAAATAAATAAATATATCCAGCCATCATCATATACCACAGACATATATATATATATATATATATATATATATATATATATATATATATATATATATATATATATATTTTAAAGCTGGGATTGTAAGAAAACTTTCTCACTACTTGTCAGCCAGCAATGTAAATAATTTTCCACAATGGTAAATGTGAAACTGACCAAAAGGACAATCACGATAGAGTACTATTTTCAGTTTGTGAATTTCTCTGTTCCATTATTCCATGTATAGTGAACATGCACTGGCATAAACCATGCTTATCTTTTCATGTTGTTGTTTTTTACTTAAAATGGTGCCCCGGCTTATTAGAATTAGCACCAACTTTTGAAAGATACACCCATCTTAGATCAGCATTACTCACTCCTAAATCAAAACACAGACTTTAATTTCTCAGACATAAATTACCCTCTATTTGTGCAGTCATATGAATTTCATTTTTCATTTCTGTTCACCAGTGTTGCACACGTGTACAGCACAGTCCTACACAAACTATCGATGTGCAGCATAGTGCTCAGAAATCCTGCATGCACTGCTCATATGCAACACAATGGCCACCAGTCCTGCATGCTCTGCCCATGTGCAGCCAACAGCCAGTTCTTACTTAAGTGACTATATATATATATATATATATATATATATATATATATATATATATATATATATATATATGCTGCCACTTCTTAAAACATTACAATGTTCTCCATCTGCTGTGCAGCTATCTTCATTTAGAAACAAAACATAAATCAGTCTCACCCAAAGCCCCCAAAAATTATTAGGAAGGATTTTACATTCAGCTAAATGAAATAACTCCATGTAGCTGCTACGGCAGCCGACAGTATTCATAGTCATTGTGCTGAGGCACTGAGGCAATTTGCACTAGCTGTGCCTAAGAGCAGCTAAGGCATGATTCAGAGACACCAGCTGCACTTAGGTGCAGCAGCATCAAATAGTCTGAGAAAGTAGGATGCAAATGAACATATAATGAGATGTAAATGAGAGTAATCTGTGGATGCAAATTAGGGCTTCTTTCTGCCTTTGTGCTATTCTTAGTCACTTTTTGATGCGCATTTGCAATGTGCACAGAATGCTTATTAAAAGTGAAGCTGCACCTTTTTGATGTACTTTGCAATCCATAGGGAGGCTTGGGTTTGCTGTTAGCTTAGCTGTTTCCCATTCTGAGGTGCTCCTGTCAGTCATGCCAAAACCCGATAAGCTTACTGGTACCTGCCAGCCAAGAAGAAAAAGAAGATATAGGCAAAGGCTGACCCATCTGAACTTTGTTGATCAGAAAATTTTGGATACATTTAGAGTGCACAGGGCATATTATGGGCTTTAGTGAGTTTCTATAGCCCACTTACAGGACTGGAGTATGCAAGGCTTTCCTAGACCTATGGATACCAGGGTATGTATAGCTCTCACTATATTTGCCACTGAAGTCTTTCAGAGACAAACTGGGAACACTCTGGGTATCTCAAAAACTTCTATGTTGAGGATACTTCAACAGTTCCTTGACATTTATTTATTTTATTTTATTTTATTTTACATTTGTTGACCGGGCTAGTCTAGCTGGATACATGTCCATTTTCAGTAGAGGCCCGGGGAGATAAGCTCCACTTATAAAACTTTACTGATGCTAAGTATAAAAACTATTAAGAACTACATTCAAATATAAAATATAATAATAATCAAGTGGTATAAAAAGTAATGGAGTGAAGAAAGTATTGTAGAACAAGACAGCAAGAAGTATGTAATAACATTTACATAGAGAGGGAAATGGAAAATAGATTAAAAGAAAGTGAATTTAGATTGGGGTGAAGTAAGTCAGATGAACATGAATTAATGTTAGTCAGGATTGGTACAGGGGCACAGCCATTGTGTTTTGAGGTAAAGCTTGAGTTTCTTTTTAAAGAGAGATTTTGAGGGAATAGATGAGAGTTCAGAGGGAAGCAGGTTCCAATATTTTCCAACAGTGTTTGAGAAAAGAGAGTCTCCGGCCTTGTTGTTTGATTTGACAGTGTCTATAAGAAGTTTGTGTGCAGATCTAAGGGACTTTAGGTTGTGGTATGGGTGAATCAGGCTTGATAGTATAGGGGTTTGTCAGGTTGATAAAGAATTTGATGGGCTATGCTAAGCTGGTTAGTTTTTAGTTGCTGTTGATATTCCAGCCAGCCTAGTTGTTTTAGATTATTACAGTGGTGGGTTCTGTAAGGGTTTCCTGTGGCAAATCTGGCTATGTTGTGGTAGGAGTTTTCTAGTTTCGACAGATTTCTTTTTGATAATTTGGTAAAAATTGGGGAGGCATAGAGAAGGGGTGAGATAAGGTGGGAGAGGGCTATAGTTGTTCTAGATTCTGGAGTGAGGAAAGGTTTGATTCTGTAAAGAGAGCCTATTTTTTTGTTAATGCCTTTTAGTGTGTTGTTAATATGGGCATCGAAGTTAAGGTTGTTGTCTATGGTAATGTCTAGTAGTTTGGTAGTTGACTCTTGTGATATAGGTGTGCCATTTGTTGATGTTATGGTAAAATCAATGAGGGGAGATTTGCTTGAAGGTGTAAAAAGGAGCAGCTTAGTTTTTTTAGGGTTGAGTAGTAGACAGTGCTGGGAAAACCAGTCTTCTACAGAGTTAAATATGTGTTGTGTGAGGGAGTGAAGGTGTGATACAGATGTGGCGGAGCAGATAAGTGTTGAATCGTCTGCGTACTGTATGCATGTGGCTTGGGGAGCCACATGGTGTAGGTCATTGATAAATAAAGAAAATAGGAGGGACCTAGTATAGACCCTTGTGGGACTCCAATGTTGACAGGTAGCTGGGAGGATAGAGTGGAGTTCCAGAGTACTGCTTGATGTCTGTTTTGTAAGTAGGACTTAAACCAGTTAAGAGATTGGGTATCAATTGAAGTGGATTGGAGAATGTGAATGAGTATTTGGTGGTTGACCAAGTCAAAGGCTTTGGATAGATCTAAGAAAAGTGCTGAGGAGAGGGTGTTATTGTTGCGATTTTTGTTGATTGTGTCTGTAAAGGAGAGGAGGGCAGTGGTGGTACTGTGGGATGGTCTGAAACCGTGTTGGGTGTTAGAGAGTAGGTTATTATGGAGAAGGTGTTGAAGCAATTGTTTGTGTATACACCTTTCCATGATCTTAGATAAGGGTGAAAGAAGGGCTATGGGGCGGTAATTAGATATTTCAGTAGAATTTCCACCCTTATGGAGTGGGATAATGTGGGAGATTTTCCAGAGTTTAGGGACATATCCTTCAGTGATGGTTCTGTTGATCAGAATTAAGATTGGTAAGGCTATTGCTTTAGCTGCTAATTGCAAGTATTCTGCGGGTAATAGGTCAGCAGAGGGAGTACATGGTTTGAGTTTTTTTAGAAGGGAGAGAATATAAGTAATTGGGACTGGTTGGAAGTGAAAAGTAGGGGGTGGGTTTAGTTTGCTCATTGACATGTGTGCATTTTTGATGGGAAGTTGACTTGCTAAGGTTTGAATAGTTTCTATGAAGAAGGAATTAAAGGAATTTGCTGTTTGGTTGGGGTTATTTATGTCAGAGCCTTGTGGGTTGGGTGTGACAGGTTTACTTGGCTGTAGTAATTGGTTTATGGTTGCCCAGAATTTTTGGGGGTTGTTTTGGGGAGAATGTTGTGGTTTCAGGTAGTAATTTTTTTATCGTTCATTATTCATTTTTTGGTCTCATTTCTTAGTTGCTTAAAGTTTTGGAAGTCTGTGGTGTTTTTAGTTAAGCAAGATTTGTTCCAGGCTTTATTCCTGAGAGTGATTTTTTGTTTGGTTTCTATTGATAGCCAGGGGGCAGGTTTAGTTTTGATTCTGATGAAGCATGAGGGGGCATGATAGTTGAGGGTAGTTAGAAACTTAGCATTAAAGACATCAACAGCTTCATCTAGTGGAAGATGTTTTAAGGGTGTCCACTTGCATGCTTCTAGTTCATTTTGAAACATCTCCACGTTGAAGTTTTTTTTGGATCTGATTGTTCTGGTTATTATTTGGGTAGGAGGGTTGGTTTTAAGCCTGATGATGTAGGTTAGTAAGTGGTCACTTATATCATCAGGGAGTGTTCCTGTTTTATAGGTATGGGGTTGGTTGTTGGTGAGTATCCAGTCTATGGTACTTTCTTTTTTGTTAACTTTATTTATTCTAGTGGGGGAGGTGATGGTCTGAGAGAATCCATAAAGGTTAATATGGCTAGTAGGTTGTTTGTTGTTACAAGATTCCCAATCGATGTTTACATCACCTAAGATGATTATCTCTTGGGGTAAGTTTAGTGATAGCCAACATAGGATCTTTTCGATGGTGGAAATGTTATTACCTGGGGGTAGATAGATGCAGATAATATAGATTGATTTGACTGGATTTATTTCTAGTTTGGTAATAAGAATTTCAGCATTTGAGTCCTGGGGAGGTTTTTGGTGGTATGTGGTTATTTGAAGGTTAGATTTAAATAATATGGCAATACATCCGCCTTTTTTTGATAGTCTGATAGTTATAGCCAGGTGGAATGATTTCACTGTCTTTTGTTGAGGGTTTTAGCCAGGTTTCTGTTAGGCAAATAATATCAAAGGAGTACAGCTGTAGGAGAGCATGCTCTTAGCAAATGACATCATCTTAGCAAATGTGCATCATTGTATCTATTTCCCAGTGTTACTTCTGGACAGAGCCAATACTATGTGTGCTTTTTGCAGGATGGCATGCTTTCATGTGGTGGTTGTTGCCATGCTCCCATCTGAACCATTGAGGAGGGAACTGTCACTAGTCCCTCTCTGGTATAGATGACAAACAGGCAGGGAAGTTTGTTCATATGCTTTATTACATAAAACACATCGGGATGAATAGCAGCATTACAAAATATAAACAAACTGATTAACTGACAGACTACACAGACATGCACGCTTACATCTCAACAGCTAACTTCAAAATGTCAGTCAGGGTCGATGTGCACAGTATTTATTCACTTGTGCAAGCCCCCAGAAAGCTTCTTAAAGTTGTACACACACACACTAATCTAAATCCTCCCTCTTAAATAGATTGTCTTCAACGAAATGGCATTAGAACAAGACATGCAATAATATATAGAGATTAGACACAAACACAATGTTCATGCCCAAGTCACTGGATCTCTGTAACATGGTCTGGAAATATGACCTGATCTAGTAGCATGTTATTCAAAATTAGGTTTAGCAACAGGAACAGTCTTCGGTGAACAATTCGTATCAGAAACTTTAGGATTCATCTCAGGAACAGGGATATTTACTGGAATGTCCTCAGAAATTGGAACTCTAGACAACTCACTCTGAGATAAAGAGTCTTTCTCACAGGCTAGCTACTGTGGTACAGGCTCGGACACCATCATCAAATGTTTCTAATTCCACCTAAACACTACTCCTTGTGATTCCACAATGTACAATCTCGGCTCTTGGCAAATACTCTTCACGACTCCAATCTGATCATAACCTTTGCACGTTTGCATTCTCATTTTCTCTTCTTCACGTAATGGATCGAGCAGTTTGGTGGACTTATTGTAATAAGACTTCTGGGCTAGGCATTTCTTTAACAGATGGGCTTTCACAAATCTGGTATTCTTAGCACTTGGAACCAACAAACTACTGCTGATCAGTAAGGTAGTTCTGGTTTGTCACGACAGAAGTGTCTGGGCAGGTGAATCAAGATATTTATCACGAGGATCATTTCTGGGATTCAAGAGATTCAGGAAAACATCACTATTATCTCGTTTTGACTTCTCTAGTAACTGTTTCACACTTTAAACTGCATGTTATGCCAAACCATTTGATTGCGGGCAGTCAGGACTACTTGTGACATGAGTAAAATCCCACTCTTTGGCGAATCTTTTGAAATGCTAGCTAGTAAACTGTGTACCATTGTCAGAAATAACTTTGTGCAGACTCAACCACAGTAGTCCAGGAATCTGGTTTAGCTGAAGTTGTTCCTTCTGTTGATATGGCTTTCTACTATTACATACAGAACAAGATGAAAGTACACGCTCAATGTCTTGTGACATAGATGGCCAAAACATTACTCCTCTCACCCTTCTTTTAGTAGAATCAGTTCATGGATAACCATGATGCAAGATAGTAATATACTCTTGTTGCAAACACTTTGGAACAATTACTTTTGGACCTTTCATGACGATACTATTATCAGACTAAATCTCTTCTCTGTAAGGAAAACAAGGTAGCACTTCTTGACATAAACTAGATTGCTTTGATGACCATCCTTGATTGATAAAGTGGTTGAGCTTCTGTAAAACAGGATCTGAGACTGTATGACTTCTAAGCTCATCAAGATATATGGAAGAAAAATGACTCACTTCCATGACTTCAAAATCAGGTTTCTCATTCTCATGCTCTTCAGTGGTATTTCTGGGTGATCTGGATAATGTATCCCCAAGATAAAGAAGTTTGCCTTTTGTATAGACAAGATTGAAATTGTATCTCTGCAATCTTAACATCATACATTGCAATTTAGCTGGAGCTAAATGTATAGGCTTTCTCAAAATAGTGACTAGAGGTTAGTGATCTGTTTCAATCTGGATAGGTCTATCAGAAATATAATCATGGAACTTCGAGCATGCAAACACAATTGCCAAAAGTTTTTTCTCTGTATGAGCATACTGCATTTCATTTTGGGTTAGAGATCTGGATGCATAAGCAGCAGATTAACCCTCTTAGAGAATTACTGCACCAAGACCAAATTTTGAAGCATCACAGGAAAGACTAACTGGTTTGTGAACATCATAGTATCTGAGAGTTGGTGGACTGGCATTTCTCTGTTTCAGGACATCAAATGCTCTTTGGTGTTGTTCCAACCATGACCAGGATACATCTTTATGTGTCAGCTCTCTAAACAGTGCTGCTAGTTGGCTTAATTCTGGAATGAACTTGCCTAGGTAGTTAACCATGCCAAGAAAGCATTGAAGGGCTTGAACATTGTCTGGAGCAGGCATCTCAAAAATTGCTGTTTGCTTGGAAGGGTCTGGTCATAAGTTAGAACTGGTAAACAAATGGCCAACATAAGAGACCTCTCATAAACTGAACTCACACTTCTTAGGATTCAGCTTAAGATTCACTTAACAAGGTATTTCCAGAACTTTCTCGAGGTTTCTGTCATGCTCAGCTTCACCATTACCTCATTTACTATAATAGCTCAAGGACACCCAGAAATAATTTGCTCTGTTGCACATTGAAAGACTTCACTGGCTGAATTTATCCCAAATGGCATTCACAAAAATCTGTACCTGCCAAACAGTGTACTGAATGAGGATTTCTTGCCAAGCAAAATTTGCCAAAATGAACTCTTTGCATCTAAGACAGAAAAAAACAGTGGCAATTGGCATCAGTGCTGCAACTTCTTTGATGGTATACCTTAGATGATGTGGTCTTTTCAGCGCCTTGTTCAAATCTCATGTATCAATACATATTCTGATATCATCTGAGCTTTTATTAGGAGCAACTACCATAGAAGATACCCATTCAGTTGGGATTGAAGAACCATCTGGACAAATTACACCTTGTTGCACCATTTTATCTAGCTCGGCTTTGACTCTGTTCTGTATAGCTACTGGAACATTCCAGGTTGGCCTAACAACTGAACTGACATTTGGGTCTAACTTCATGGAGTACACAACTAGAAGCTTGCCTAATTTGTCTATGAAAAGATCAGCATAGGTAGAAAAAATATACTGGGTGAAATTAGAAATGTGGTCTTTTAAACTGACACAATGGACTTCCTTATTAAATGAAAGCAGTCCCATTTTCAAACTGTCTCTGAGCCCTAATAATGACTGAATGTGCCTTTTGACGACATAAAATAACAAGTCATAGCTTTTCCCAGCAGAGCAACATGAAAGTACTATTGAGCCTTCCATTTGAATCTCTTCACCACCGTAAGCAACAAGCTCCACACACTTTGCCAAATCAAGCCTCTCACCAGCACATACTCTAGCAAAGGTTTCTGCAGACATAACATTACACTTTGAACCTGTGTTAACTTTGAAGTCTATGAATTTTCCATTTATCCGAACAGTACAAAATAATTCATTCTTTGCCCACACATCTACTGCATTGACTGTTTTATTAAGCACTGTCACACCATCAACATAAAAAGTATGTAACCCTATATCACAGCCTTCTAAATGATCAACTTGTTTCTTTGAATGTTCCCTTTTAATAAAAAAAGTGGGTCTTTTGATTTACAAAACAATTTGAAATTATTCCACTTATTGCACTTGTGACATTGCTGACCAAAAGCTAAACATTTTTTCCTTTTTAGACTCATGACTTCCTCCACAATTATGACAGTTGGCTATGAAATTGGGTGGGGACATTCTTTGAGTTTGCTGACTTATTCTTATGTTTCACTGAGACTGTGTGGTTTACAGAGCATGCTTTGGAACTTGCTAGAAAGCTACTATGGGGTTTCCCTGTGAGTGTTGCAGGGTTTACAGTTATAGCCATGTGGTTGGGCCTGTTTCTGTTAACCACATGCTCCATACTATCAACATGGGCTTTCAAAGTTACTGGAAGTATGCATCTCTCATTCGTAAACATATTTATGTGCTTTTCTGTAAGCTCATATATCTGACAAATCTCAATGGACTTATTCAAAGCTAAATTACTGTCATGAAGCAAAATCTTTCTTACAACATCATCTTTAATACCACACACAAGTCTGTCTTTTATCAACTCATCCCTTAAATCCCCACATTTCCATGTTTTAGCCTTGTTTCTCAAATCTGTTATATTTGCTGCAAAGGTTTCTCCAGGCTTTTGATCCCTTGTGTAAAACAAATGCCTTTCCATTGTATCATTCATTTAGGGGTTACACATTTCTCTATACTTACATTTTTAAGTACTTTCTCCCTTGACTCAGCCGGTACAACTATATGATGGTTTTCCCCATCTCCTGCAAAGATAGCAGGTGCATACACAAATGAACATTCCATTTCTATGGCTTCTGAACCAGCTAAATTAAGCAGAATAAATGCCTTTGTATGGTTATCTTTATCAGAAAATGCAGCCTGTATGAAAAGCTCACACTCTTGGTCAAACACTCTCCGGTTCTTTGCAATATTATTGTCAAACACAAGTGAAGTTGGTTTTCAAAATCCATCCGCCATGCCAACAAATTATGTGTTTGGGCATACACTGAAAATACAGGCCCTTGGAATTACATACAAACAAGTTGCTGTGTGCTTGCAATAACATTCAAATGCACAATAACCTCTTTGAAACACTGTGCTTTGTGAAATATGCTCTGTAATGTCTGTATTTTTCAAAATAACTGTACTGTAATACTGCAGAAACATGCAAACACTTCATACACTTCAGGCAACATGAATAGTTTTATTAATGTGGAAAAGTAGTTCTTAGCAAAAAAATGCTGTCATTTAATTTTTTATTTTATTCGTTTTATGCAATGCGGACTTTATTTCAAACATTTTCCATAGTTATTTTGAATATTTTTGTTAATATATCATAGTATCAGATATATATTTTACTTAGAAATTTGTTTAGAGTGTTCTGAATGTTTTGTTTCATATTTTGTGAATAAGAAGTAGCTTGAGCAAGTTTTAATACCTGAAAATCATTTCTGACCTGTTTTGCGAGTTATACGTACAGTAGGGATGATTCACTCCTGTATATTCCTCCAGTGTCAACTGAGTGCCTCTCAGTCTTGAACTGAAGAATCTGGATCCCCTTCATACTTCTCAACCTCTTAGTGCAAGAAATCGGGTCAAAGCCCAACAAAATGGTGGGACAAAGGTCCAAAAATAGGGACTTTTTTTTAAATATTGCTCTTATAAACTTAGAAAGTTGCTACAGCAACAGTGTTTGATTTTACATACATTTTCTGAAGGATTTGAAGTCTGAAACTCAAATGTATGGCATTACCTAGTGACGTCAGTCCTCATATCATCCTAGTGATTTGCCAAAAAACAACAAATTTTATGAGGAACAGACCTAAAATGTGATCTGAAAATCTTGGCATTCTGCAAAAATCTGGAGAGTTGAGAGGTATGATCCCCTTCCAGCCGCATGTCATTTTAAACATCCCACTTCTGACACCATGTCACTTATCCCTCTCTAGTATAGATAATGAACAGGTTGGATAGTTCATTTATATGTTTTATTACATAGAAACACATCAGGATGGATAACAGCATTACAAAATATAAACAAACTGATTAACTGACAGATAACACAGGCATACATGCTTACATCTCAACAGCTTACTACAAAATGGCAGTCAAGCTAGGATGTGCTCAGTATTTATACACTTGTGCAAGCCCCTAGAAAGCTTCTTAAAGTTGCACACACGCACACACTGATCTACAGGAACCATAACCGAAAGGTTTTCCATTCCATTAACTGCCAAATAGTGTGTGTGATGCGTAGAAGTGTACCAACAAAATGTCAGCCCAGCATACTGGCAAAGTCCATGATTTCTGTATTTGACACACTAACTCCCGCTACCATGTCTTCCTATTTTTAATTTCTCCAAGTCTTTTGGGTTTCTAATACCATGAAGGGAATGGACCCCATTCCTACGTCAAAGTATGATTAAAGTTCATGAAATTTTTATTGTTTCAATCTTTGATGTCAGGAAGAAGTGCTCTTCGCAGCACTAGCGATGTGCCCAGTAATGACTCCTGCAATTCGTATGGTGCTACATGTATTGGTAACATATCTAAATACAATTGTAGATTCTTTTTTATAAGACCCATTGCTCCTGCTACTATTGGGACTGTCTGGGTATCTTTCTTCCACATTGCTCTCTTTCCGGGCTGTAAATCCAGATAATTTATGACTTTGTGTCTCTGTGTAAGCAAGACACTGTAGTCACTGGGTGTGGTGATTTCAATGATCAATGCTACTTTTATCTTCTTTTCATGGACCACTATATCCAGTTTTCTAGCATCTATCTTGTGAACTGTTGGTAATGGGTGATCCCATGTGATGTAGACTTGATCATTTTCTATGATGCTTTGTGGATAATGTGTCCAGTGTTTTTCAGCCACTTCAACACCATAATGCTTGCACAATCCCCAGTGCAGCAGTCTTGCCACATTATTATGCCTTTCAGTATACAGTCCTTCTGCTATTAGCATGTCACAACCAGCAGCAAAGTGCGCAATTGTTTCCAATCCTGTTTTACAAATCCTACAGTTGTCTGTTTCTCAAATGTTCAGTGAACTTTTTAAACAAACGTGTATGCAGCCCACTATCTTGGGCCACCAATATTAAACTTTCATGTCTTGGTTTGAATTTGCCTCTCTTTAATCATTCCTGCATTTGTTCCTCATAAACACGAGGTTCTTCCAGAGGTTTTCTATACTTGCAACTATATTTATGCATTGCATTTTCCACATTTCTTGCCTTCTCATCTGGTCCTTCACCTTATTTCTTTTGTTTTTTTTGGCACAGTCAGTTGCTACCTGATTTTTATCTACTTCTGGTTTGATTTTCATTCCTGCTTGACGCTGATAAGCTTCTGCTAGACTAAGCAGAAAAGTCATCTTAGATTTATTCTTCTCATGTTTCAAAACTTTCACTACACTTGAGTCTTGTGAAGTCAGAAGATATGTGTGCAGTCCCACGATTGCAGATCTATACATGTAATCAATTTCAAGGAGGTCCATCGCTCCTTCGAAACAGGAATATACAATCTTGGTATGCACTGATTTTTATGAATTTGGTGAGAATGAAGCATCCTTCTTGTTTTCCTGTCTAATCTATCCAACACATTTTGGGGCCAGTCAATCACTCCAAAACTGTAAGTTAGGACAGGAAGAGTAAATTGGTTTATAGACTGAATTTTGTTCCTAGATGTCAATGTTGTTTTCAGGATTAATTTAAGTCTTCTAAAGTATTCCTTACTAAGTTTTATTCACATTTGTTAATGTTTCATTGTTGAGCCTTCATCAATTCCCAAATATTTATACACCCCCTCTCATACCTCTCAACCTCTTAGCACAAGAAATCTGGACAAAGCCTAAAATTATGGGGGGACAAATGCCCAAAAATAAGGACATGTTTTAAATATTGTTCTTATAAACCTAGAAAGTTGCTAAAATAACAGGTGTTGTATTCGCATGCATTTTTTGAATTATATAAAGGCTGTAACTCAAATGAATTTCATTATTTAGTGACTTCAAACTTCAGTGATTTGCCAGAAAACCACATATTTTATGAGGAACAGACCAAAAATATGAGACAAAGACATGGGCATTCTGTGAAAATCTGTACAGTTGAGAGGTATGCTCCCTCTTGCTCAAGTTCTTTTATATCACATTCTTGTCCCAAACTGATGTTTTCTTGGTGCTGCAGTTTTCCTGCTTTAAAGGTTACTTTTGCACATTTATCAAGACCATATGGCATTCTTATATAATCTGAAACGTTTTCAGTTCCTCATCTGATGAGCTATACAGTTTTAGCTCATTGACAAAGAGAAGATAAGAAGTCTTTACACTTTGTTGTTTTCTAGGAGACAAATTAAAGCCATGGCCTAAGCTAAGTAGACATCTTAATGGGTTAAGGGCAAGATAGAATAGCAGAGGTGACAAGAGTCACCCTGGAATACCCCCCCCTTTAATTTTTTATCCCTTGGAAAATAATTTGTCCTTTATCATGGCTTAATTGCAAAGTGGCCTGCACTGTCTCATGTTCACTGTAATGTAGTCGATCAGTGTAGGGTGTATCTTATACATTTTTAAGCACTCTTTTATCTATGGATGTGTGATACTATCAAATGCTTTTTTGTAGTCAATCCATGCCATACTTAGATTCTACCCCTTTTTACAGTTCTCCACTATGACTTTATTTAACAACAAATGATCCTTTTTTCCATATGGCTTTCTTTTATTATCCTTTTGTTCTTTTGCCATAACTGAGTTTTCTTTTAAATGACTATAAATTCTGTCAGCACCAATTCCAGTGTATAGTTTATACGTCATCGGAAGGCAAGCTATTGGTCTGTAATGTTTATGGTAGCTTTCAGGTTCACTCTTAAGTAGGAGCATTGTTTTTCTGTTGTTAGGCATGTTGGTGTCTGTTGGAGGTCTGTACATGGTAGGATTTCGCATGGTCTACTAGTTGGTAAGTGCAAACATTTTAATGTTCCTAACCATATGTATTTCAGTATCTGGAGAGTGGTTCAGGTAGCACTGAGTAATTACTCCCCACTTTTTTGTTATGTGCCCCCCTTTTGTTTTCCAGAGGATGCAGACTACCCACTCAGACCTTGGTTAATGACACCAATTCACACTCCTCAGGCAGCTGCCAAGGAGTGCTTCAATACCATCCTGTCCCAGACACGGATAGTCACTGAGTAAATGTTTGGCCTGCTGAAAGCCTGTTTCCATTGCCTGAACAAGTCTGGGGTGCCCTTCAGTATAACCTGGCTAATGAATGCAAGATGCTTACTGCTGTTACTTTCTGCACAACATGATTATACATTAAAATGGTATACAGCTGCCATAGCATGTCACCGATAGTGTCAGTGCAGATCCATTTATTGTTTCTCTCTACTAGTAACAAAAGTGACAGTGGCCAGCTGATGGCATTAACATAGTCACCCATTCGACATGCACATGCATGCTATATGGCTGCAAAGGCAAAGAGGCAGCATCTAGTCCACAAATATGGGCTATGATAGTCACTTATTTACACTGAAAAAATAACTTACCCAGATAACACTTGATACATGCAGTGTTACTTATTGTCAATGCTGCAGTGCACAGTCAAATGTAAAACAGAATTTATTTTTTCAAGACTATAAATGTTTTTTCATTACAATACCATCAGTTGTCATCTGTACAGTATTGAGAGGTAAATGGCACAAGTGTTAAATGTACTGGTAGGAGCTGAGTGTGAAAAACGGGTGCTGTGACACATATTGATGACTATACTGTTACTTTTACCTGCAGTGTACAGGACAGATTATGTTAACTGTTAATAAGCCAAACTACCTGCATTAGGACAATACCCAGCACTATTGCACTCTGTGTTATGTATGAAGTCAGTGCTGAATTCAGGGTTGTAATCACCGTTGTGATGGTCTTATCTGGCACCCGCTCCCACTCAGATGTTGGTAAAAATACAAACAGCAGACCGACTTTGTCCATAGCCTGTGGCAGTTCCACTTGTCATGCAGCAGGACAGAGGGATCCAAAGGCTTTTTCAGTGTTCTTCTTCTTCATCCATGGACTTGTCTTGTCCAAAGATTGCAAGAAAGTGTTCATGCAAGAAGTAGCACATAGACGCCCCATCCTGAGTCTCCCATACCTCAGACTGAAGATAAGAAGATGCCATTTCCTCTATATCCCCTCAATGACCAGAAGTTTGGTAAAGTCTTAGGCATGATGCTATAAAGGGGGGGGGGGTCTACCAACCCAGTATGCTCCCAACAGTTGGCATTGCAACAGGCATCCGGGTCCAGGCAACACATTTCTTGTGTGATTCTCAATAATTCCAATGGT
This sequence comes from Protopterus annectens, assembly GCF_019279795.1. Classification (NCBI taxonomy): domain Eukaryota; kingdom Metazoa; phylum Chordata; order Ceratodontiformes; family Protopteridae; genus Protopterus; species Protopterus annectens. The sequence continues at coordinate 917,898,826 of NC_056746.1, read as the reverse complement.
AAAGGTTGCCATCAGTGCAATGTGGGGAAAACCCTTAGCTCAAGTTCTGAGGAAACCAGAGAAGATTCTCTGCCTCCTAAGGATTTCTACATCCACAATGCTCTCCCTGGGGTTTTTAAACTGTTTCATACATAAAAGTCTTCATACAAGACTTGGTCGATGAAATGCACCAGTCATACGAATAGTTGACTGACTGACCACAACAATAGAAGCCACAGCCCCAAATGTAAGCTGGGTCAGTTTCAAGCTTCAAGCTTATTATGGCCTACATCTTCTCTGAAGGACCAAACTGAGTTACAAGATCCGGTATCAGTATGCAGAGTCATGTCTGGTTCCGGTTCTAGTTCACAAACTTTGATAAGGATGACAAGGTAGCTTTTATGAATTAATTCTTTCAGGGCCCTACCTTTTTGGTCCCTGACACTGAATCACCTCAAGAACATGAAGAAAGATAGAAAAACCCTCTGCTGTTGAAGAAAAGTTTCAGCCTAATCAATGCCCCTTTTCCAAGAAGCAGAACTGTGGAGAAATCCACATCAAATTTGGTTCCAGCATACATAACAGCAACAACATAAGCAATCTGGACAAAAAAAAAGTCCTGCAGTAATTTCCAGAAGAGACACACCACCAGGGAGAGTGCCCATCAACAGCAGAGTGCCCATGGTCTCTGAGTCCTTGCTTATAACCTTACTCTGGCGGCAGTCAGAAACCATCTCTTCTTCCACCTTCTAGTGTATCTGTCCACAACCTAGAAGTGGTGTACAGCGACACTAAATGCTAGAGGAAGTACAGTCCTCTTCAAACACTCCCACAGTCCCAGTTCTTACCTTTGCCACAGTCCCACCCTGTAAGTAATAGCAGCAAAAAGGATAGTAATCAACTTGCTAACAAAAAGAGCTATCCAAGAGGTCACACCAGACCAGAAAGGATTTGGGTATTACTGCAGGGTCATTTTAAAATCAAAGGAAACAAAGAATCTCAGCCCATAAATTTAAGTAGCCAAACAAGTTCATCCCCAAAGGAAACCCTTGACATGGCTGGTCATAATGTAGTCCATTCTTCCATGATTGTCCAAAGAAGACTGGACGGTTTCTTTGGACCTCCAGGATGCCCACCTACACATCAAGATAACCAAGGAGTCCAGAAGGTATCTTAATTTTTGGGAAAAAGCCAATCATTACCAATTCAGGACTCTTCCATTTTGTCTCACCCCAGTCCCCAGGATGTTCATTAACCACATGTCTGTAGTTGTCACAGTGAACCAAAAGCTATAAGGGGCAAAATTTTTCTCCTACGTAAATAATTGTCCTCCTGAACCATCTGATCTTTGCTTAGAAGTCTTTGATCGATGTATTTCAGTCCTTAGTGATAACACTGAACTTGGCAAGGTCTCACTTGGGGCTATTTCAGTTACTTCCATTCATAGACTTCTTCTTCTTCTGGCTTTTCCTGGTTAGATGTCACCACAGTGGATCACCTGTTTGCTCATGATTGGCAGTGGAGTTTTACAGTGTTGAGTTGCCAGCCCAGTGCCCAACCTTCCACAGAAAGCACACACATGCACACACTCATGCCTAGGGCCAATTTAGAGTTCCCAATCCACCTCCAGCATGTCTTTGGGATGTGGGAGGAAACCGGAGCACCCGGAGGAAACCCACGTGACCACAGGGAGGTCATGCAGACTCCGCACAGAAGGCACCCCAGCCAAGAATCAAACCAGAGAACCTTTTGCTGTGAGGCAGCAATGCTAACCGCTGCACCACAGTGGCCACCCACTTCCATTCATAGACTGCAGTCTGAATATGATAAGGTGCACAGCTTACCCACCCTAAGACAGGATTCAGCCTCTCTTGCACATGGCTTCCCAGATCACAGAGTTGCAATATGCTACTATCCTTCTTTGAATGACGCCCATGGATAAGATAGAAGTGGAAATTCCCAAGGTAACCTTCATCAGATATTACAAAACAAGTGTTATAGAGGACAGTGCATGTTCAATATTCTTAGATATTATACCTCCATGTTACAGACAGTCAATCCATCCAGTACCTGTTGTAATGGTTGATGCATCTGCCCAACTTGGTAAGAGGCATTCTATTTTAAATTCCCACTCCACTGGTGGTTGTCAGTATGAGCACTTCTGCTTTAGAGTGGGGGACCATGATTGTCAAGGGCAGACTGTCTGAGGTGTGTGGTCACATACAGACAACTCATCAGTGTTCTGGAAATCATTTAAGTGATGCTTACCATCCAAACCTTCCAGGACTCACTGCCCCAGGACATGGTAATCATCCACTCTGCAACACAACATTGTAGTGGTATATGGTAAATCAACAAATAAGGTGGAATCCACTGTTGTTCATTGTATCAAGAAGCAGTGAGACTATCAAAATGAATTATGTTATCCAATAACTTTGGGATATTATATCCTGGGAGAGCCAAATCACTGTCAGACAGGCTCAGTTATTGTCTGCTGATGGTATAGTAGCTGTTCCTCAGATAGTCCATAGCACAAAAATGTTCCATCAGTGGGTCGAGCTTTTTGCATCCTCCACCAACAGCTGGTACAGCATCTTTAATTCCTTTATCCTTCATTGGGGATAATGCCCTGGGGATGATGTCATCCAGAAATGGCACCCTGCGCTCCTACACTTTCTCCCATCTCTTCTGGTAGTAAAGTGCATCAGAAAGCCAATTAACACAAGTCCAACGTCATTCTGATAGTCCAATTATGGCCTCAAAAAGTATGGTATCCCTTTCTCATACTTCATATTTTGGATACACCCTTCCATCTACATCTTTTCTGGGCTCTGCTTAAATCCTAGTGGCAGGCTCCATCTGGACCTCCAGTCCCTTTACCTGACTATATGGTTTCAGACACTGTATTGGTGGCCAGTAACCATGCCTTTCCATCTAGGCTAGTTCAGTTCATTACATCTACCTAGAATGTAATACCTGGAAGGTATAGATAAGCAAACTCACCTCCTTTTTCCAAATGGACTTTATCATAATGTTGTTTCACATCCAGTTCTCCTACACTTTCCATATTGGAGAAAATATTCACTTTAATTAAGGTGTATTTAGCAGCCATTTCCAACATCCACCAAGGTGCACATTCATCATCCTTAACTTCTTTAAAGGCCTGCAAATCTTTTGAAGGGTAATTTTCTCTTAAGACCACTTATCAGGGATCCTGTTCGTCTATGGTATCACCACTTCATGCTGGACAAGTTGGCTCACCCCCTTTAGAGCCAGCTTCAGTGAAGAATTAGAGTATTTGTCCTGGAACATTGTCACTTGTTGCCACTGTATCAGCCAAAAGAATTGCTGAGCTACATGCTCTATCAGTGGAGCATCATTAACTGAACTTTCCTAAGAACATTGTGCTCTGCATATGAATCCTTTCTATGCACAAAAAGTAGCTACTGAATCTCATCAAACCAAATCTCTCCATTTACCAGTTTTCTTACCCAGCTCATGTAACACAGGAGAATACTGCCCACATTGTATGGATGTGTATAAGCAACTTAGATTCTACTTATATAAAACTAAATCTATTCAAAAAGATTTTCAGCTGTTTATTTATAATTCTAATATGAAACATAGCTGCAGATTATTCAAAGTGACCTTAGCTAAAGGATAGCAAACTGTATCAAATACTGCTATGACAAAAACAGTAAGTCTGGCTTCTGCACCAAGGTCATATTCTGCTATAGCAGTTGTTACCTCCCAGCACACCTCCCATCTGTACAGATTTTCACAGAATGTCCAGATTTTAGCTTCATATTTTTGGTCTGTTTCTCATAAAATTGTGTTTTTTTGGCAATTCATTGAGGAATGAAGTCAGAAAATAATGGCACACATTTGAGTTTTAGCATTCATATCCTTCAGAAAATCCTGTTATTCTGTCAACGTTCTAAGTTTGTAAGAGCACTATTTAAAAAGTGTCCCTATTTTTAGGCCTTTGTTCCCCCATTATTTGTGCCTTTGTCCAGATTTCTTGCTTTAACAGGTTGAGAGGTATGCCTCCCAGGCTTTTTATGTAATGCAGGCCTGGATAATTTTTATGCAGCAGCTATTTGACCTCACTGAATACTTTTGTGAGACACTGAGCTGGGTGCAATACCAATGTCTAAGTCTTTCTTTCAGGCACTTCTTTGTAGTGACTATGTGTTTGCGTGAAACTTGAAATATGTTACTCTGGAGGGACTCAGTGGTTCAAATACTGCCTGGTGCCCAAAGTACACTTAATTTGCTACTAACCCTGTTTCTTCTTTGATTTTCAACTAAATCACTAAGGATTACAGTCAGCTGATAATGCCGGGCATTCAAGTTTCATACTTTTTACTGTTCAGAAAATACATGTTTATGCAAAACCTGTTGTTATACTAAATTTGTACATGAACTAGAGTAGTATTTAATTCTTGAGCAAAGAAGCACAGAATTATGATTATGTACATAATATTATAAAAGATCTGAGTGAATAGAGCCATACCCTGTTAACAAACCCACCCTCCCTCCACGCTCCCTTTGCTGATTTGCTTTAGAGGTTTATTTCATATTTCTCATCTGCTTTGCACAGCATATTACAGATATGGAAAAGGAAGATTGCTTTGCAGTTCATTACTGGATAAGGGGAGGGCCTTCATAGTCTGGGGAAGTTTCATGTTTCAAGCTATCCTAGTCTTGCTGTTACCAAATATAGAGCTGCTCAACAAGACCTGTGAATGTATTTAGCACAGAACTTTCATATTTCTTTGAACTTTTTTTTTTAGCTGCTGCAGACCAGCTGCCTACTGCAAGCTTCTGCCCTAGTCAAGTGCTACACGAATGTGATACTGTGTCTTTTGCTTCCTAGTCTGTGATCTCAAGTTCCTGTTTGGCTTTATTCACTCATTTTCCTTTTCAAGTAAGACATCCTTGACTCAGTTCCTTTTTTTTCCTCATAATACAATGGCATGGGTGATTAGCCTTAGAAAAAAATAATGTTTTTATTGCTGTTGTGTTTGAGTACATTTCTCTCCTGAGATTAAAAATGTAATTAATTCACAGACACTCCTTGAGAAATCAAAGGTTTTATTGTAGTACATCTGAATAAAGGTGTTTCTGACCCTGGCTGATTGTGCATGTGCTCTTTAACAGATGTCTACTGTGAATATAACATTGTAATTATTTATCTTTCTGCCTAAAAAGTCTCACCCCACAAATTCCACACTAGGACATTGACTACTTAGTAGATGCACCTTGCCTACTTAATTGGCTACTTAGGACTGTTCTGGCTAACCAGTTTGCCTGGTTTCCTTTCCTTTTACCACCCCATTTATTTATTTTTTTATCATTAATAATCATGTAAGTTGGCTGACACAACACAGAGCTTTTTCATCCACAACTTGGGTCATAGGCAAAGTACAACAAATATTTATATATGTATAACTAACAGTGTTCATAAAAGATGTCAAACAATGCACAGAACACACAAATGATACAGTTCAATGATAAGTCACATTACATAAGGTTTTCAACACTTAGTAATAAAAGGTACAATACACAGAATGAAATAATACTGTATCATTTACTTGTATACTAGAGGACAGATAAAATACAATGCAACAATAATCATGCTATTGTGGTCATTTGCACATGAAGTCATAAACAGCACTGCAATGTACAACAATAAATTATTTTTTCTTCCTGTTACGTGACTGGATTTTTAAATTATGCCATAACCCCTATTTATGGAAAATGGCATTTCAGTGACTCATAGGCCATTACTTTAACAGATCTGGAATCTTTCACCATAGGGTGTGTCGCAATGTGCACCTCTGGTTACCCAATCATGTTGGCAGGCAGTGTTATAATATTAGGATACATCTGCATTTGCAGTCATAATTTGTACAAAATAGCAGCATAGCAGGAATGATGTTAACATCTTCTTCAGTCATCTCAAGCAAATGGCAAACCAGACCAATGCATTATGGGTTATGCTACTTTTTACCAGAACAATGTTATACTATCATATATATTCACAGTTTGTGCAGAAATATAACAGCTATACATTTGTTATCATCACAGGGTGGATGTTTCATCAGGATTGTTTGTACACAGCAGGGACAGTCATTTTCAACATCTGCCAAAACAGGTTGGCATTAACTATTGTGCCCAGTTGTGCTTTGTCATTTGCTACATGCCTTTAACATCTTCTTGTTGTAATACTTTATGCATCCTTGAATCTGTACTAAGTACAGCCATTTCCAAAAAATCTCACTATATTATTCCCCCACTTTCCATCTTCTTCCTGGGTGATGGTCATAATGGCAGTCGGCAAATGATTTCAAAACTTACCTCCCTTTTCCAGCCAGAGATTCCATTCTATACTGGGAATTCCTAAGTATTCCCAAGTCAGTCACAATAAGTAATCCAGCCACTGTACTCTAATCTGTCCTGTGGCTCTCCTCTCAGTGACCCTCATCAACAACCCCAGAGAGAATTGCCCAAACAGCATCATTATAAGGTGTCTAACTCATCCAGTTTGGTTCTTGTTGACCTGAAGGTATACCATCACTACACAAAGGTTCTCCCAGCTCACCAAGTTCCTTACTCTGTCAATCGCAGTCCATAGTTCATGATTATAAGTTATGATGCAAACAGAAAATGGCCATCCTAAAATTCAGCTCTTCACTATCATAGACCAGTTTGGTGCCCTCAAGACTGTAATCACTGCCATAGTCCAGTCTGTCACTCTCACACTCTTACCATTATTGATGACCAAGTACTTGAGGAACATAAACTACTCCACTAAGGACATTGGGGTAGTATTGCTGAAACTGAAGTCATCATCAAGTCTTGGTGAGTGCCTTCACTACGGAGACCCTGTTTTTTACAAAATCTCAACAAGATGACACAAATATATATAGACTGTACTTTATATAGCATATATCATGGACAGAAGTAGGTCAAAATTAAAAAAGATAGCTGGATACACAAGAATCAGGATAAAAAAATGCCCAATCCTGATAAGCACACTGGTGCCAGGACTGGAAAAAATGACAGAGTAGAATCCTCAAAATATGGAAACATTCCTGCAATGGGAACAGGCCATGCTCAGGGGAAGGATGTTCCCACTGTTGAAAAGGACGTAGCAGTCCACAAAAGTCACAAAAACTGATAGGCCAAAGAAGAGCCATAAAGACAATAGAGTGAACTATTGAAGATAAGAAAAAAATTATGTATTGTTATTATTATGCAAAAAAGCCCAGAATTGCCAGACAGAAGATATACAAAAAGATTGAGAAAAATTAGACAAAGAAAATTCTTCCACAAGAAAAACTGTCAGAAGCTTCAAATAAAAATTTGTGTTCATTAATACAACAGATGTGTGAAAAATATTATATAGACCAAGAAACTTTGATCTGTTTGGAAAAAGAAGCATCTGAGGAAGAAATGTAAAAATTTAAACAACAAAACCTAGAGATTTTTGAAAAGTATAAAAAAGAAATATGATCATGGGAAAGAAATAGATATTCGATATGGTGCAATATTTATGCAAAGTCGGAAGCCAAATTAATCAATACAAAAAGGCATCCCCAAAGATATTTGAAGAAAAATATAGGCAAAAGAATCCAGATATGGCAAAATTTCACAATAAAAATAATATCACAAAGAGGGAATGTAGAAAAGAAGATTAGTAAAGTAGAAGTTAGAAAAATAAAAGTTGAAGTTATGGAATGTCTGTGAAGTAAAGTATTTGGTGGAGAAGGTCTCACAGAGGTTACGTCACAACATGATGGAATGAGTCCCCAAAGTAAAGAGAAAGAGGAAGATCAAGAAACATCTGAAGAAGAAATATGGACACGGGAAAGAAAAAGAGATTTAATATGGTGTAATATTTATGCAAAGGAGAAAGCAAAACTAATCAATTAAAAAGAGCAGCACCGAAGATATTTGAAGAGAAATACAGGCAAAGGAATCTGGACATGGAAAACTTTACAATACAAAAAATAAGAAGACAAAGAGGAAAAGTAGAAAAGAAGATTAGCAATGGACAAGTTAAATAAATAGAAACTGAGGTTATGGAGTTCGTGTGAAGTGAAGGATTCAGTGTAGAAAATCGAATCCAGGAAGCACCACAGCAGGATAGAGCAATAGACACCGAAATTAAGTAGAAACCAGTGGAATGGGAAGCAATTGGTCAGTTGCCATATGAAGATATTTTGGAGCCTTCCACAGGAAACCAGTATAAACATTCACTTGAAGCTGGACAGCAAGGGAAAGAACACAAAACTGTGGCAACTCAGATGCAGTCAATAATGAGGAGTGATTGGCTAGTGAGTTCCCATATGACAGAGCAATGGATGACACAGGATGAAACTGAAGGAAATGTGCCACAGGAAGATGGTATAGAACTTTTTATAGAATGCCCACAGGAAATGGACAACAAAAAATGTGCCCTCACTTTAGAAGAAAATGAGCTAAGAGAAGAGTTGCTTGATTTAATAGAGATAGAAAGACATATTAAGATCAATGAGAGAAATAGACTGCAGAAGGTCAATAAAACCCCAAAAAGTTAGAAGCTTGATAAAACAAATGAACACAGTAATTAGGACCGTTCATAGAGATACATGCGATATAACAGAAGTAAACAGGATATATTTCTGTATAACTAAATTAATAACAGATAAAATTCTACCACAAGAACACAGGATAGTGAGGGAAAAGAAAGGGAGAAACTGAATACCATCATGGAAGTACTGACCAGAGAAATCCATAAAGCAGTTAAGACTAGAAGTATCAGTGTTAGAAGAGTATAGAAGAGGGAACAGATCAATAAAAATACTCAGAAAAACGTGATAAAAGCAATGCTCAATATTATAATGGATCAGGATTTATCATGCACTATCGTAAATAATAAACTAAAAATATCAGCACAGGCAGAAATACTTAAAAGATACACAGATAAATATAAAGGAAAAATACAACATAGGCAATTTATTAATGACCTAAAAAAGTTTTATAGAGAACTGGGAAACAACATAAAATGAGTTGAAAGACCACTAAAAAAAGAAGAAATAGATACATTTTAGAGAAGTATTTATGAAGATCCTGTGGAACATAATAAAGATGCTAAATGAATAGAAGAAGTAAAAGAAAGAATAAGAAATTCAAAGGTACAAGATATGAAATGGAATGAAGTAACAGCCAGAGAGATTGAAACAAAGTTAAGAAAAGCCTCTAATTGGAAAACCCCAGGCCCAGATGCAGTACCTAACTTCTGGTTAAAAGTATTAACATGTTTGCATGATTTAGCCATGAGAAAGAACTATTTATATCCACATCCAGAACAGACACTAACCTAGCTAACAACAGGAAAAACAATGCTCCTATTTAAGAGTAAACCTGTAAGCTACCCTAAAAATTATAGGGTTTGTATCAAAACATTGAAGTTTTAAAACTTCGAATGTTCTAATATCGACCTGTTTTCAGCGAACGGTAAAAATAGCAAAGCTGCAGAACATCAAATTCTTTCTTAGGGAAAGAATTTGGTTGGCCGGTTCTGTGGCTTCGCTATTTTCAACGCTGTGGTGGAAAGTTATGGGTCGGGTTCAGGTAAGTGTGCGATTGTGTGGTTGTTAGGGTTAGGGCACAGGTTAGGTGAGTTAGGGTTAGGGCGCAGGTTAGGTGAGTTAGAGTTAGGGGTGGGTTAAGTGAGTTAGAGTTAGGGCGTGGGTTAGGTGAGTGTGCGATAGTGCCAGACCTTAGGGTTAGGGTTTGGGTTAAGGTAAGTCGATAGATAGTAGTGTATGTACAGTTTAGTGTAGGGTTAGTTGTAAGATTATAAGTGTATGTGTGTGGATTGATGTTTTTTAGGTGTGCTTGTGTTATGAGTATGTGTTTCGGAATAGCGACTTTTTTCCCCAAGGAAAAAATTCAATGTTCTGAATGTTCAATGTTATATGGTTTAGATATTTTAGGTTCGATGAAATAGCGTTTGCTATTTTCATCTTTCGATAGCATGATATAAACGCAAATTATAGACCAATAGAAGATAGTTATACTACCTTGAATAAATCTGATCCTGTTTGATGTTCGAAGCTAAGCAGGGTTGGGCTTGGCGAGTATTTTGGGAGACCACCTGATAATATCAGGTGATGTACTTCTCTAATGTAATTCTCTGTCTCATATCACCTACTTAGAGGTGATCTCTGCTTGACTTACATCTAAAGAAATCCCAATCCCTCCTCACCACACACTCCAGAGACCTCAACCTCATTACCACAATCAATAAAACATGCTGGAGGGACAGGTTCATAACCCAGAGACTGCCCATGCTATGGAATAGACTTTCCATACATGTCAAGCAGAGCACCTCACTGGCCCTCTTCAAAAGAAATCTTGATGAGTAGATGGGAAATAGAAAATTCAACCCGGGGATCACTCCAGTGGCTGTACTCGACACAGGCACTGGGAACTAAGGTCAGGTGACATGATGCCAGGGTAATCCTATGGGCTAAGCTTTAAAGGCTCCAGGGCCTAGTATACACCTATGAACATACCTATGAATAACTTAACTTTCAACAATATATAAACTATACACTGGAATTGATGCCGACAGAGTTTATAGTCATTTAGAAGAAAACTCAAGTATGGCAATACAATAAAAGGACAACAAAAGAAAGTCACATGGAACAAAAGGATCATATGCTGTTAAATAAAGTCATAGTGGAAAACTGTAAAAAAGGGAAGAATCTAAGTATGGCATGGATTGACTACAAAAAGCTATTTGACAGTATCCCACATTCATGGATAAAAGAGTACTTAAAAATGTATAAGATACACTCTACACTGATAAACTACATCCCAGTGACCATGAAACAGTGGCAAACCACTTTGCAGTTAAGCCATGATAAAGGAAAAATGATTATTCCAGGGATAAAAATCCAAAGGGGGATATTCCAGGGTGACTCTCGGTCACCATTGCTCTTTTGAAACAAAAAACACAGCTCACGAGCAGGTAGTTCCCAAACATTTACTAGGTAATAAAAGAAAAAGAAAAAAAAAGAGCGACTTAAAACGCTTTTCGTTTGCACTGAAGCAAACTTCTTCAGAAGTACTTGCAATTAGAAACAACACAATTTAAATTGTAACATAACTGACATCACAAGCACATTTCCTGTACATCAATAAACAACTTAAAGTTGTAGGCTTTGAAAGCCATCCATTAAATACATCAAAACAGCAGTGGGGTTGCCATAAAGTTATTGTACTTAACTCTATTTTATAAAATCATTTGCAAAAAGCACTTACAAAAGACACATTGTAAAAAGTCAAGTAACAAAATAAAATCAAGTTCTTTAACCAATCTTAAAATTACATACTAACTAAATACTAATGACTCGGTCTACATTAGTAATTTACACAGTCGTTCCTACTGAAATCCAAGACCAATGTGTAGAAAACTTTTGTATAAATATATATTGTGTATAAAAGTGTGTATATAAAGTGCAGAAACTACATAAGCTTCAACATCTCACTACCACATGGGCCCATCTTATTGAAAGACGGTATGACTATCTGCATGTGTTTTTGTTTTTCAAAATACAACTTATAGAACACATATCATTTAACCCAGGGGTCTATATGCATCGAGCCTAATCTGCCATGCCAATTCCAGTTCTTCCAAAAGGATTGGCATCTGGCCACCTCTTATAAATGGAAAAATCTGGTCTATTGCCATGTAAGAAAAACAATGACTAGGAAAAGACTGTACATGCTTTGCCAAGGCGTTTTCTAACTTTCCTTTACTGATTGCATATTGGTGCTCATAAACCCTCTCACGAAGTTTCCGTTCGGTTTTCCTGATGTAAAAAGCGAAGCACTGTCTACATTTGGCAAGGTAGACTATAAACTTAGACTGACAATTGAGTTTAAATCTCACCTTGTATTGTATACTGTTGACAACAAATGTACTAGCTGATTGCATGTACTTGCAGTAATTACATGCCTCACTTTTAAGCTTGTGGTAAAAGGCTTCGCTGATTCTAAAATATTTTTCAGATTCCTACCCCTACTGAAAGTCGTGTGGGGTGTATGACCTAATTTATCTAATACCGCAGGGGCTGTTCTAAATAACTCCCAGTTTTTCTTTATAATGTCTATTACTACATAACTATCACAATTAAATGTGGTGATAAACTTCAAACATGGATCACAGTCCATCCCTGGTGACTTACTGACAGTTCTGTGTGCCAAGACTATTGTATCAGTTGACCCACTTGAAGTGACAGTATTTACATCACACTGGGATTTAACCATTAATATTGGTGGATAAACCCCGTTAATCCTTTTAGCTGTAACCTCAGCTGTCAACCTGTCAATCAGATCTTCCGGGTATAAACGCCCCAAAAACATGGACTTAAGATGCTCGCATTCAGCAAAAAAGTCACTTGATTGTGTATTGATACGAGCCGCCCTGACAAGTTGGCCTTTCACAACTGAACGCTTCTGGTAGAATGGGTGGCAACTAGAAAAGTGCAAAAAATCATTTGAATACGTTGCCTTCCTATATATATACTTGCCTGTAAACAACCTTCAATACCGTTTTTTAATAGTAACAGATCTAGATAAGGTATCACCTCCGTGTCAAATGAGAAAGTAAACTTAAGAAAATCAGTGGCACCATTCAAATAATGAACTAAATCGGTACCTTCCTGGACTGAACCTTTAAACAAAATAAAGATATCGTCCAGGTACCTAGTGTAGTATATTATTTTATTAGCTACAGTAGAGTTTTTAAAAATAAACTCACTTTCCCATTGTGCCATGACAATGTTGGCAAAACTCCTCCCACAAGGAGAACCCATAGTGACACCAGATTTTTGTAACTAAAAAGATTCCCCAAATATGAAGACATTTTTTTTGTCAAAACCAAGTCCAATAATTCAATGATTAGACTGATTTCACTATTTGGGGCTCCATTCTGTTTCAATTTAATGGCTGCCTAATCCATGCCTACTGAATAAGGTATACAAGTGTAGAGGTCCTTAATATCTATAGTCAGAAAGTTGTATTCATGACTGTAATCAAGCTTATTTAAATCCTCCAAGAAGGACCATGAATCCTTACACACCTGAACCTCCATTGATAAGTACTTTTTTAACAAGCCATCAACAAATTTCGCTATGGAGTAAGTTGGGGAGTTTTGACCATCAACTAAAGGGCGCATAGGTGGTTGTTCTAAACTTTTATGTAATTTAGGGATGCCAAACATGTATGGATAACGTGGGTACGATACAGAAAGGTAGTTGAAGATTTTCTGGTCAATCCTGCCATCTATAAATAGGTCTTTGATACACATATTGATCAACTGGTAAGCCCCATTCACCTCAGAACGTGAACTTGCCTGGTAAGCTGGAGTGTTAAGTAACTCCTCCATGTGTGAGACATAATCACTAGTGTCGAATATAGCTAATCCACCACCTTTGTCAGGTTTACATACCCTTATTTTCTGAGATTTTATAAAATCCAGAATATCCCTTTCGTCACTAGTGATATTATATTTGACGGTAAGTTTCCTGTTAAAACGAGAAATCTGTCTAATATCCAATTCACAGATTTGCTCAAACATATGCAATAGTGAATTTAAAGGGGGTGTTGAATGTACTAGAGACAAAGGGGTGGTCTACGTTATGACACATATTGTTTGAAGATTTACCCATCAACAAAAAGAGATTCAACTTCCTCACATAAAGTTTAATGTCAATAATTGTTTTGACCAAGTCCAATTTCTGTGTAGGGACAAAGGTATACCCTTTTGCCACCATGTCAGCCTTGTCCATGGTGATAGTGGAAGCAGAGTAATTATATATCTTAAAATCACCCTTTCAGTTTGAAATTATTATTGGGAGACATGGATTATCACTAACTAATCCTTGCCCATTTATATCAGGTTAGGCAAAACACCCACATCACTGACAAGTGAATCCCAATCAGGAACAAGGTTAATGTCATTCACATTATGAACATGTGTGGCACCCATACCACTAACCAGACTGTCTTGGTCGAAATCAAAACTATTTTGATCCACAACAAAGCTAGTGATTTTCCCCAAAACTAATTCATCCACTTCTTGCTCCTGTTGTTCTGTCTGTTGTTCGAGGTATAAGATCTTTGTTTCAGTCTTGTTCCAGTTCGGGTACTCTCTTGAAAATCCCAATTTTGACTGTGTCCCCCTTGAGACTGTGGATCACTGGTATTTTTAGAGGCTTTACGTAATCTTTCACTTCGCCTAACACCACTCTCTTCATCCAAATCACCTTGACCCAAACTGTCTCTATGTTCATCCTCGATGAATGACGTTTCGACACTCGATACCTCGTGGTTGAAATTGGAATTCCCGGTACCAATTACAGGACCATCACTACCCGGCACTCCGCACATGTTGTTGTAATTAGGTTTCAACCATACCTGAGCTGGAGCTGGTTTAGGGTAAGCTAGACCTTGCTCATATGCTTTTAAATCTCTACCCAACTTTTGATTTTATTAGATTTCAATTTTGCCATATGGTTGTTTATGCTAGAAAAAATACGACCATATTCAAATTTATATCGATCAAAGTTGAGGTCGCTTTTAATTTTAGCATCAAGCTCTGTTACAGACTTTATCAAATTGTCCACCCACAAGTTATAGTGTTTAATAATGACCTCCAGGAGCTCCAAACCCTGGCGGTCAAACAAATTCACCAAGTCTACATGAAAAGCTGAACCTTTTTCCAGCCCTGTTGGGAAATGGTGGCACCTTAGACCCTTGGGTAACCACTTTTAATTTCAAACATTCTTGGAAGTATGCAACTTCCAACTGTAGTTTCTTCACTTTGACTAAAAAAGAGTCAAACACTTTTAAGTCAGATACAATAGTAGAAGAAACATTGTTACCTCCTTCTGTTGAAACAAACGGTGGCCTCTCATTGGGACCACCAGAAAAAGAGATTCTTTCAGCCAACAAGGAATCCAAAGATGGCTGTAGAGGACTGGCGTTGTTCAACTCCTCAGTCCTGTTGTTTCCACCTAAGCCAGGTCTTTCAGTCGCCGTCGTTGGTAGAGTATGAACCCGCTGTTGGAAATGTGTTTGTCGATTACCCAAACAATTGGGTTCTATATTATCCAGACAAACGGTTGGTGGCAAGTCGCTAATCTAATTGCTCTTTTGCCTTGCCCTTAACCCAGTAAACTGTCTGCTTAACAGATTAGGTCATGGCTATAATTTGGCTCACAGAAAGCAACAAAGTGTAAAGACTTCTCATCTTCTCTTCGTCAATGATTTAAAACTGTATAGCTCATCAGATGAGGAACTGAAAGTACAACTGCAAGTAGTCAAAACCTTTTCAGATGATATAAGAATGTCATTTGGTCTTGATAAATGTGCAAAAACAACCTTTAAAGCAGGAAAGCTGCAGCACCAAGAAACATCAGTTTGTGACAAAAATGTGATATAAAAGAACTTCAGCAAGAGGGAGTGCATAATTATTTGGGAAGTGATGAAGGATCAACAATAAAACATGAACAAATGCTAATTAAACTTAGTAAGGAATATTTTAGAAGACTTAACTTAGTCCTGAAAACAGCATTGACATCTAGGAACAAAATTCAAGCTATAAACCAATTTGCTCTTCCTGTCCTAACTTACAGTTTTGGAATGATTTACTGGCCCCAAAAGGTGTTCGCTAGATTAGACAGGACAACAAGAAGGATGCTTCCAGGTCATCAAATGATTTATAAAAATCAGTACATACCAAGATTATATATCCCACGTTCTGAAGGAGGTAGGGCCTACTTGAAATCGATTACTTGTATAGATCTGCAATTGTGGGACTGCATACATATCTGCTGACCTCACAAGACCCAAATATAGTGAAAGTTTTGAAACATGAGGAGAATAAATATAAGATAACTTCCCTTCTTAGTCTAGCAGAAGCATATTGGCATCAAGCAGGAATGGAAATCAAACCAGAAGTAGATAAAAATCAGATAGCAACTGAATGTACCAAAAAACAAAAGAAAGAATATAAGGTGAAGGATCATCAAGTGAAAAGGCAAGAAATGTGGAAAATGCATAAATACAGTTGCAAGTTTAGAAAACTCCTGGAAGAACCCCATGTTGATCTGGATTGAATGTAGGAATGGTTAAGGAAAGGCAAATTCAAACCAAAAGATGAAAGGTTGATATTGGCGACCCAAGACAGTGGGCTACGTACACATTGGTTTACAAAGTCCACTGAACATGCGGGAGAAACAGACAAATGTAGGTTTTGTAAAACAGAATTGGAAACAGTCGCACACCCTGTTGCTGGTTGTGATATATTAATGGCAGAAAGACTGTATACTGAAAGGCATAATAATGTGGCAAGACTGTTGCAAACGTTATAATACTGAAGTAGCTGAAAAACACTGGTAACATGAGCCACAAAACCTCATAGAAAATGATGAAGTCTACATCGCATGGGATTACCCACTACCCAACAGTTCAAAAGATAGAGGCGAAAAAAAAACAGATATAGTAGTCCATGAAAAGAAGACAAAAGTAGCATTGATCATTGAAATCACTACACCCAGTGACTACAGTGTCTTGCATACAGAGAGACACAAAGTCATAAAATACCAGGATTTGCAGTTAGAAATGAGAGCAATGTGGAAGAAAGATACCTAGACAGTTCCAATAGTAGTGGGAACAACGGTGCAATAAAAAGGAATTTACAATCATATTTAGATATGTTACCAATACATATAACTGTGTACGAATTGCAGAAGGAGTCTTTATTGGGCACATTGTGGGTGCTGCAAAGAGCACTTCTCACTGACATCAAAGACTGAAACAATACTAATTTCATCAACTTTAATTATACTTTGACTTAGGAATGGGGGTCCATTCCCTTCATGGTATTAGAATTCCAAAAGATCTGGAGAAATTAAAAAAAGACATCTGTCCCTTGCAACTAAAGAGTATGGCCAACCCTTTTCATGCCCTTAACCTTGAAGATGCAAATTCTGATTTCTACTACTTCACAGTCCAAAGCAAATTATTTAACTGCATGCCCTAGGCTACATTTTGATGAAAATCAAAATGGCATCAATTTTTAACAAAAGAGATGTCACCTCCAAGTCTCCAAAGCAGATGTCCTCCCAAACATGACTGCATCTTGTTAGCTTTTCCATGCAAATCATGAAGAGAAGTAATTAAAAGACACAGCCTTGGTGGATGCTGATACCTACCTTGAATGAATTTGACTTAATGCCTAGAATATAAGCACAGTTCTCACTCCATTCATGCTACAGTGAGATAGCATACAGCAGTGGGTAGTATACCTCATTATTCTGCAGGGCTTTCCACAACACATTCACAGGCACACAGTCATAAGTCTTCTCCAAGTCCACAAAACAGCTATAGAATATATTAGATTAGAAAACTCCCTTGATCCAAACACAATTAACAAGGTTAAACAGTATGGCCTAAATAAATATCTGCATTTTTTTCTACTGAATCTGAGATTCATCTGTCAGCCACAGTGTCTTTTCTAGCAGTCTGCCATATGCTTTTCCAGGAAAGCTAATGAGTGGAACAATCTCTGCAGTTCCATTTTTTAAACATCAGGTCCGATGTCTCAGTTTACCAGTCTAGCAGCACTTTCCCTACTTTTCATACAGCACTGAAGACATACACTATTCAAGCTACATCAACCTTGTCCATTTTGTTCAACAACTCTTTCCATATCTTGTCCCCATTTGCAAACTTCACCACTATGTAGTCCTCAGACAAGTACAATAACGTTGGTTAAAGTGAAGGAAGCCAGCTCAGCAGAAACTTTAGGAATTTTCTCCTGTTAGTAAGGTATGTACTCCAACACCTCCCAGAAATGTCTCCAACAGAGGTCAGCACTTCCCTACACTTGCTTATTCCAGCCTCAATGAGGTGCCACCTTCTCCTTCTTTGGTACTAAATTGTTTGCAACAGCATCTTTGAAGCCAGCTGATAACCTTTGTGTATGGTTCTGCCAATTCTTTCTCTTCCAAGCTTTAACTTCAGCAAGTGCATTCTTGGTCTACAAGTACCTCTCAGCTGACTCAGGAGAGGCCTCCAAGTTGCAAAGCCAGCTTGACAGTTTCTTTCAGTGCTATTGTCCATGAACAAGATTTACCACAATAGGCATCAACCACCTTTCAGACATAGCTCCTTGCTGCCATCTCATTGACTCAGTGTCCTGAGTATTAGAACACAGGGTCATTTTGCTGGTAAGACTCTGTTGAGTGTTTTTTTAATGGTTCAATGACCTGTCTAAAGACTTTGATTAGAGAGTTCAGCCCTCTCTTAACAGAAGAACTTAGTAAGTATGAAATAAACCACAATCGCCCAGGACTGAGTCAGTGCTCTCCTGCACCTTCAGGGTATGGATTGCTAAAGCATCCACTTCTCCCACTTCTTTCTAGAAGTTTTTTTGAGAGGTAACTGAACAGTTTATTGAAGGAATTGTTGGCGTCTGTGATATCATAGGTGCAGCTGGTAATGGAAAGTAGGGCTATATGGCAACAGAGTAAAGTTTATCTGAGGTCTGCTGTTATTATACAGCTGCCCATACACATAGAGATGATCTCTGAATGGACTGGATACAGCTGTCATCCAAAATTCAGGGACGGAGGGTAGAATGGAAATGGTAAGTTCACTGAGGGAGTGGGTCATCGGTATGCAGCAGAACTATCAGTCATTTCCAGAAATCAAGAATGTTAACACCGAAACAAAACAAAAAAGACTGATGACATTCTAAGAAAAATATATGGCTTCATAAATTGAGGTTTAATTTAATATTATTCTGGTTGGTAGTGGACCTATTTTTTGACAGACATTGGAGTTTTCCAGAACTACTTCTTTGAGATACACTGGAGCTTTCTAGAATTTCTGGTAGTAATTTAAATGCATTTTAAATTTCTCAGACTTTCTGGAATGCTTTGGCAGTAGTACATTCTAAATTTCTGGAGTGCTCTGAAATGTTCTTGTGGTAATTTAGAGGTCTTGAAGCTCTAAGTAGCTATTTAATAACTGTTGCTTAAATTCTGATTGGCTGTTGTTTTCTGTTGAGACTTCTAATTGCATTAGCCATGCTTTTACCAAAAAAAGTCGAAGGCAATAATTATTTCAATTGATTTTAAATAAGTTATTAAAAATTATGTTTTAATTCTGGACAGTGTTGACATGCTGCATGAAGTCTAAACTGCTGCCTTCTGCTATCTTTCCATCTTTGGAGATAGTGTCATTATTTGTGATTTGCCATGTGCTTTCAAATGATAATTCATGTACATTTTACCAAGTCTCATGATGCTACATTTGCTGACATTAAAGGTGAAGTCTTTACTACAGCACCAATTATTTATTTTTTGGAGACCATCTTGGAAAACATTGGTATATTTTACTGATTTAATTAAATAACCCAGTTTGCAATCATGGATTTTGCACAGTCCATCTCTCTCTTTCATATCCAAGAAGAACAACTCAAAAAGAGAGAGTCCCAGTATTGAAACGTGTGCATACTACTGATGATCCCTGTTAAGATAGACCTGTGCTCCCTCACCCTGATTTACTCATACTATTGCTTCACCAGTGTTGCACCCATTCAATTAAATGTGGATTAAGATAATGTACTTTAAATTTATCATTGATTTTGTTATGTAGTATAGTCATATACTTATGCATAAAATAAGGTAAAAGGTCAGTAAGAATCTCAGCTTGGGAACTGCTTCTCCAATACAAAAAGCAAAATATCTCAGAAAGTAAAACAATTCTTAATAAACCAGAAAGCAATTAAATTATACTTTACACAGGTGAAATCAATTTTCAGCACTATTACTAGGGCTATACTATGCTATACTACACTATACTGAGTTATGTCTGGAAAATGAGCCAAATATTCTCACTTTTTCCCAAAATAGAATTTTCAGAATTTTTCAAAAAAGAAACACAACATTGACACAGTGATTTTAAAAGTATTATATCAAAAACTTTAACAAACTCTTACAAAGCATACAAAATAGGCTTTTTGCATCTTTACTGCATCCACCATATGGTCTACCATGCTAAAGATTCATTATGATGACTTGGGGTGGTGTTGGTATAATGGTTAAGGTCTTTACCTCACAGATACAACATACATAGTTTGATTCTGACCTCTGGTTATTGGATGGGCTTGTAATAGTCTGCAGACTGATAGTCTAGTATGAATCTATGAACTTCTGGTTATGGCTCTGTGTAGATAGGTGTCAACTTTCTCCCTCCTTTCTGTAAATGGTTTACTTTATGGACTATTCAACTTTTCACCCAACACAACTGGGAATCCTTGTGAGAAATTAAAGAAATCACAGCATTGTTAAAAGAAAAGAGAAAATCTGGCAGAACATGAGTTAAGAATGATGAATAGCTCCTGCACAGCTGTAACTGACTGTAGCTGAGGATAGAATGCTGCAGAAACAAGCGGGTGGAGCTCTGCCAAGCTACATCTACAGAGATGCCAGATATTCAGGAGAAACTTGATATGGTCTACCTGTAAGTTAAAAAATTAACAATGCATGGCTAGATTATGTAAACAAAACAAAATAGGTAATAGACTAGAAGAGCTGAGAAATGTCTTATTCATGCAATTGAATGACATAGAAGGTCTAAGGGAGACACCATGAATCTGAAAGAGGTGGAAGTGGTGCAAGAAGACATCAGAGAGACACTGCTTGAAATAGAGGATCATTAGCGATGATGGACACTGAGGTTTACCAGTGATGTCTTTGTCTTATGGACAGGTACCTTCTCATTATGGATGGTGTTTATAGATTATCTCCATACTATGACCTCCTTTTGTAGGTTCACTTATAAATATTCAGCTCAGGAAATGGAGTTTCTGGATGTGAAGATCAATAAGGCATCTGACTTTTATTTTGATACATGTTTGTATAGGAAATTTTGTAGGAAGAACAACCTATTACACAGGAGTAATATGAATCCAGGTTATATATATATATATATATAAGAATAATTTGAAAAGTTAGAGTATGAGATTATCCATACTATTATCCATGATAAAAATTATGAGGAAGGATTGCAACTTTTACAACAAGAATTTTTGGACAGAAGATATCAACCAAAAGAAGTTGAGCATATGCAAAAAGAAGTCAATTAGCAAATGAATAACAGAGGGAACTGTATTTTTCAGCAGCCATGTGGAATGAGTCGCAGGGGTCTACTTAGTCAAAAATATCAGAGAATTTGAGTGTTTCGCTATTCTGTGATATAGTTAAGAAAATATTGGCCCATTTTGTTAGCTGATGATAAGATTAAATGGATTGTAGGTGATCGGCAGCATTTTTGTTTTAAAAAGAAAAAACTCTTTAAAGATTGCTTTGTTATAAGAATGAGCCTGTTATGATGGGCCATTCAGAATGAGTAGGTATGTTTCTGTGCAGGTCGTGCAATTTCTGTAGATATATAAACACTAAAAATTATTTTGTTCATCCTCCTACTAAGAGTTTTAAGTTTAACCTAATATACAGACTGCACGAGTAGCAATTTGATTTATTTAGCTCAATGCACCACATGTTCCTCTTTTTATATTTGGAAGACCAATCGCTCTTTACGAGAGCATATTAGAGAACATATTTATGAAATACAGAAATCAGACATTAAGAATGAACTAGCAAGACATACAAATGAAAATAGAGACAATCAATCTTTTACTTTTATGGTTTTAGAGATATTAAGTGAAGATCCAAGGTTAGGTGATTTTAGGAATAAAACAGAACAACATGAAGTTAGATGGATTATTAAGTTATAAGCTGACAGAGGCTTTGGGCTAAAATGGGGTGGTTCCTTTAAAACCACTTTTAAAGTCACATGATCTTTTAAAGGATGTTAGCTGTTACTTTGTATTTATGGTCTGAAGATGCGCCTTGTCAAACATGAAGGTGCTTACCACATTAAAATTAATTTCAGCTTTTAGTCATGTTTTTGGTCCTTTGTGGTTTGGATTTTCACTTGCTTTGGTTACCAGAGGATATTCATCTACTGTATGGTGCTTTTCTCTTTGCAGAAGATATTAATGATGGAGGGTAAGAAAATGTTTTCTGACTAGGAGTATTCTTTGGGCACAGGGCAAAAAAGAAACAAGTCCCTTCCAATCATCAGATCCTGCAAATGTTTGAACATTAGATTCAACTTGGTTTATCCAGCACTCCTGAAAATCTTCTATCCATCAGGCTTGAATTCATTTATAGATCTGGATAAGGTAAAAGTGGTTTCCTATCATGTAGTTGAGGCTTGCAAGTGTGACTACCAGAAACACCAACTCTCACCACCAATACACCATGATAACAACAACTTTGAATCCTGAAAACAACCTACTGCTCTAGACTCATGAATAAGTGCTAACATGGATCCAAAAGGTGGGGCAAAGTTTGGCTTTGATATTGCTGGTCTTTGGTATTCTGACCTTCAGTGCCCACACTTCTGCCATCATCAGGCCGAGCTTGCAAGTCTCGCGTTTATATCATGCTATCGAAAGATGAAAATAGCGAATGCTATTTCATCAAATCTAAAATATCTAAACCACATAATATCGAACATTCAGAACAGCAAATTTTATCCCAAGGAAAAAATTTGCTCTTCCGAAACACATACACACAACACAAGCACACCTAAAAAACATCAATCCACACACATACA
This sequence comes from Protopterus annectens, assembly GCF_019279795.1. Taxonomy (NCBI): domain Eukaryota; kingdom Metazoa; phylum Chordata; order Ceratodontiformes; family Protopteridae; genus Protopterus; species Protopterus annectens. The sequence continues at coordinate 917,876,086 of NC_056746.1, read as the reverse complement.
CTTATAATCCTACAACTAACCCTACACTAAACTGTACATACACTACTATCTATCCACTTACCTTAACCCGAACCCTAACTCTAAGGTCCGGCACTATCACACACTCACCTAATCTGCGCCCAAACCCTAACTCACTTAACCAGCCCCTAACCCTAACTCACCTAGCCCGTGCTCTAACCCTAACATCCACACAATCACACACTTACCTGACCCTGACCCATAACTTTCCACCACAGCGCTGAAAATAGCAAAGCCACAGAACCGGCCAACCGAATTCTTTCCCTAGGAAAGAATTCGGTGTTCTGCAGCTTCGCTATTTTTAGCATTCGCTGAAAATGGGTCGATATTAGAACATTTGAAGTTTTAAAACTTTGATGTTCTGATATAGATCCCAAGTCTCAACTACATGGTAGGAAACCAGCAAAAGCTATGACTGAAAGATATCAACTAGACCATCAGCACTCTGATCACAGAGAGTGACCCAGAAGCGCATAAAGGAAAGCTCAGCAGCAGAAGGAAACAACAAAAGAGAGACAGCCTGTAAAGTCTTTTCCACTCTTCCATAAAAAGATTCACAATAGGCAGAGTGAGTTGGAGAAAGATATGAAAGAGTCAGAGAAAGTCTTCAGATCATAGAACAAAACAAAGAGGAGCAACATGCAGTGGAACATTGATAGCAGAGCAGATGTATGAGGGACAGATTAAAAGGATACTTAATTAAGGGCCCATCAGTGTAGTTTATGCATTGTCAATGGGACAAGCATGTTTTTGCATAATGTAAGATGGGCACAACTACATATAAGACTTGCCAAAGAATGATGCCATCAGACATAAAAGGTCACAAAAATTAATTACATATCATCTATTTTAAAAGTGGATTATGTCTGGGGAGAAGTTGTTAAATATTTTTGTTTTATTTGATAAATGTTCAGCAACTTTCCAGAATTTGTTGAGATACTTTAATAGATGCAGAAGCAGGTGAATAGAAGCACAAGGAAAAGAATGGAAATTCTAGCCCCTATAATGCCTGAATGAATGTTATAAGTGGGAAGGCCAGCAAAGAGGAAGTAGGCCCAATAAAATTTTAAATAGGCCATGCCATTAACCATACTATGAAGGAGGGGGATCAGAGCACATCAAATGAGACTATGACTGTGGGGTTGCAAAATGTTGCAAAATTTTACACAGGATCAGGAACTTTTAAATATGGTTTGTGACAATATAAAATGACCAGAAGCAAGTGAACAGAGGCAGAAGTAAAGAGAATGAGAGTGAAGTGAGAAAATTTGAGGGTTCCAAACTGCTAGAACACCAGGAAGAATGCATTAACTTAGAACTTTAAGTTGTTGGAACAGGAAAAAGAGAATTTGACCAATGAAAGCCATAACATGATGTACAAAAAAGAGGTGGATCAAAGCTTGTGAGTGCAAGGGAACATGGTGAGCGAAAATTAGAAAGTAGAAAAGGGAGGTATGGTCTTTCCCTTCTGGTACTGTGATAGGCTGTGTAAAGATGCAAGTTTCATGCAATAGTTACCCTAAGAGGATGACAAACAGATCATGTGAAAGGTAAGGAATAGAAAATACTGGATAGTATTAGAGAGAAAAAAATGAAGCTAGGTTGATAATTAAGGCCAGTAATATAAGTGACTAGCCATATCTCTCAACTGTTATGATTTAGGCATAGCACTATGATCTTGGCCCTCAGATATAGCCTTGCTCTTCCTGGATTTATGATGCATAAACTAAGCCTAAACAAAGACTGATTACTACTAAGTATATAGGGTCTGTTATATAATGACCTTCTATTGTGAAAAATAAGAATGTTCTCATCTTTCTGACCCTCTGCTATGAATTTTAAAGGCCAGCACTATGATTTGAATGCTTGGAGGTTGACAGATATGTCAGAAGCTTTGGAGTCAAATAAGGAACTGCCAGAATGATATGATGAAGGACAGTATTAGGGGTTATAAGGGAAAAAGAGAGAGGAAAGGCAGGCATGCATATTACTGAAAAATGGAAAGATTTAGTGTTAATAAGAGGTGAGATGGTTAGAGCTGGTAGACAGGGGGTGAATAAGAAGCTTAAGATTAAATTACGATAAGGCATACATTAAAGCACCGTAGAGTGCAGTTCCTCAAAGTGAATTTGAAAAATGATGGAAACGTGCAGGGAGAGGAGGGGTTTATATACAGTTAGTGTGGGGGTTAAGCACAAGTTAGACAAAGTGTTAAGTTGCAAAACAAAACAATACCATAAGAATGCTGTAAAGCAAACCATGAAAAATTAAAATGGAATGTAAGCATCGTCCAGTCGGTATTGCTATGAGCTAAAAGTCAGAGGGACATCATGGAGGGAAAATAGACCGAGAAATATGACTATAAACCTGGTTACCTGGAACAAAAATGATCTGACAAAAAAAAAACACTGAATGTGCTGAACAGCTGAAACAGTGAAGTGAATTTTATCATGCTATAAGAGATGCATTTAAGTGAGATGAGGCATCATGATTTGATTAACATGGGCTTCAAAGAAGGGTAATACTCAAGTATCCCAGAAGGAAGAAAGAGAGGAGTAATAACTTTACTGACAAATGGAGTCTGCCTGGCAGAATAAATTGTTACTGGTCTGTGCCTTTAAATTATCTAAGGCTGGGTGGTCGGGGTGGCAGTGTGGGACTTGAGTGAGGTCACAAGAGAGGGAGGTTATATAAATGTAGGTTAAGAGAAGGGGAGTCCTCTTTAGCACTACAGATTGTGCCTTTCAGGTGATCAGCAGGAGTACATTAACTAGGGACCAGGTATTTCCAGGCAGAAGGAGGTGAGTAGCAGGGATTAAGCATATTGGTCAGTAAATATTAAGTGATACAAAATGTGGGAAACTGAGTAGTGAACATTTTTTTTTCATTAAGTTATTTTACCTTTATGGACTATTAGCTTCTCATTGGTGTAGGAGGCTAAGTGACAGTTTCAGAAGTAGTTTTAGGGGTTACAATTCACTATGTTCACAGCAGAAGAGGTAAGAATTGCAGTACATATTTACCAAATTCATCTAAGAGAAAATTGGTGGGGGGAAAAGACTGACCTTGGGAAATTGCTATTTACCACCAAGAATGACCAGATATGAAATTAAGAAGTTAATGCTAGAAATTATAGACCTTATTCAAGAGGAAGGAATATTTGTAGGAGACTAGAATGTGATGGGGAGCAGAAACAATGCAAGTTGAGGGCCTGGAGTAACCAATGTGATGCCTGAAGGGAAACTGTTAAAAGACATTATGAAGAGCTGTGGTTTAAAAGATAAGGGGGCAGCATGGTACCGTGTCAAGCCTGGACAGAAGTTATGTCACAGGAGGGCACGGATATTTTTGTAAAGGAAATGAAGACATATCCCATATTACTCTCAAATCATACATTTGAAGTCCTGATAGAATACCAGAGGAAAGACACTGGAGAATGAATGTTGGTTGGGGGACGAGGTCAAGGAGAAAAGGATGGATGCACACAGCATTTTAAGAAAGTATAACAATTTTCCAGGAGACCAGGGCAATTTTATTTCATACTTGGGTAAATTTAAAGCAAACTTTAAATGTAAGATGCAAAAAAAAAAAAGGTGAGAGTGGAAAGCAGAGAAAGGACAGTTACTGGTGAGGAAGGAAAGAGTTAAAAGGCTGCAAATAAAAGACACATGTACCAGTGCAGAGCAAAACAATCTGGTTGATTTACAGAGAATAAGGGAAAAGCTAATAAATGAAAGAATTAAGAGGCAAAAGGTAGCTTTGAGGCCATTATCTGTTGAAGCTTCACCAAAAAATCATAAGATTTCAACAGCTAAATTTAGACAACAGAAAGTAGAGATGATTGTGATTAAATTAAGGGATACCAAAACAGTAAGATTAACAAGAGAGCTTGTGGAAATTCAGGGACTATTTAGACTGTACTTTACAGAATGCAAGAAAGTGAGAATAAGTGATCATTACAAGCTGAGGAGTTCTTCCAGGGATTAGATCTGCAAAGATTAACTGAGACAGAGGCTCAGGGAGTTATAAAATCTACTTTAATGCAGTAAGTTTAAGAACACTTGAAAAATTAGGTGCAAGGTAAAATCACTAGGATGGGATAGATTCACAATAGATGTATGGAAAGAGTTTCAAAAAGAAGTAATACCTTTGTGGCATGCATTAATACCGGTGCAAAAGAGAATGTCAGTTTGTTGGGGAAAGGCAGTGATAACCTGATACTGAAAGATGGAAAAGACCCTAGCAACCCAGGTTCATACTGACCTATCTCAATCTTTAACCATGATTCTAAAGTATTTCTTGCCATTTTACCAAACAGATTAGCTAGAATATTACCCAGAGTGATTAATCAGGACCAAAGTGGATTGTTAAAAGGGAAACAAACCATTGACAACATTATGATAGCAATATGAAGTGAAGAGGGTGGAGAAAGATGTTGTTAGCACTTGTTGGAGAGAGAGCATATGTGTTCACTGGGATTATCTATAGGAGGTGCTCTGCAGAATGGGCTCCCTGAAGAATTGGTAGCCTTGATTCAATGCCAGATTGAAATCAATAATGTTGAAAAGTAATCATAACCAAAGCCTAGTAAATAAAAGAAATATTCAGTTTCTGGTCAAAGTTAAAGAGCAAGATAAGGAAGCCATAGGGATGGTATTTAAAAAGATGATAAAATCATTCAAAACAATAACATACAACAAATGGAAATATAGAGCTGATTAGGGTTTGGAAAGATTGAAACAGAAAGCAGATAATCCATAAAAGATTGGTGTAACAAAAATAGGAAAGTCTATTTTTGGGAACAAATCAAGAGGGAGGGAGCAGATTAGAGTGACAGGAGTTATGTGAAAAATGTAAACTCTGAGAATCTGAACAACTGATGCATAGGGGAGTTACCAGACTTTGAAGAAATATGAAAACAAGAATAAATATAGTGAGATCTGAGGTTACAAAACTACTGACAGATGTCAGAACCAATGATAAATAAGAGACTTGTGAGTAGACTTTGCGAAGCATTAACAGGGGACAGATGGATTAAGAAGGGAAAGCCATTGGGAGAATGGAGGGAATGTCTAGGAAGCAAATGCAGAGAAGAAAACTCGAGAAAATATTTAGGACCCCCAAATTCGTCAGTAAGTCCAGAAAAGTCAAAGTTTTGTATGGGAATCTCTCCACAAGTATTTTTATACACCAGAGAGATTACGTAAGATGTTTTCCTGAGGCTAATGGGAGGTGCTAGAGATGTGATACAAATCAGGCAAGGGACTGGAGAAATTTTTTGGGCTGCAACAAACTGAAGAACTTTAGACAAGAGATACAGAACCTAATATGTACACATACAGTAATGTTAATGTCAGGTAATAGAAATGGACTTCCTTCTACGTTAGGCAGGTAAATATCAAGCTAAGAAGCATGTTAAAGCTTTAATAGCTTTATTTTTTATATTGGATAAGAAATTAATTATATAACCCTAGAAAACCAGCAGACAGCCCAGTATAACAGTAGTGATGAGGCTAATGGAGGAAGTTAGAGAGGTGGAAGAATAAAGTATAAAGACTAAACCAGGCAAATTCCAAGCAAATTCCATAGGAAGAAAAGGGTTTATTGGAAGATAATCGGTCAACTCAGGGAGGGGGAGTGTGGAAGGAAGCTAGAAAGGAAAAGAGATAACATGCTATTAGGAATTAAGGTTTGACCATTCTAGACAGACAGTGTTTGGGCAATTTGAAAGCAAATCTAAGCTTTTTTAGGTAAGCAAGTGATTTACTAGGTTGTGCTTGCTGTTTAATAGGTGAGGTGATAGATTTAATTTGAAGGATTTTTTCTTTAAATGTTGAGGACAGCAGCCAGATAATTTAAATGCACCATGCATGTGGACTTGCTTTGTGAACAAGCTGTTGAATGACGTTTGTTTGTTTTTTTCATAAAAAAGTCATTATAAGTGTCTACCTTTCTATTTCTGCTTTGATTAATATACTGTCTCCTACCACACAAACCAAGCATCACATTCTCAAACAAAACAATTCTCATCCAAGATGTTTCTCATTTCAGAAACATTTCTTAAAAATAAAAAAAATAATGTGAAAACACATGAAAATAAAAGCCCTTCACTCTTGGTAAAGCATATGCAGTGGTGGACATTTCTTATTAATTATTAACATTGTTTAATACAATATAATCTCTCAAACTTTCTTCCATGGCATGCATTGAAACATTTTAGTGAGACTCAGATATGATACACGCAGCACAGGTTTAATGTGTGAAAAAGAGACAGAAATGGCAAAAGCTTCATGGATGTTAGAGTTGGGGGCTGCCAGACTAATATGTTATCTGTACCAGGGCAGAACATAGGGTGCAGTATACGTGCAGATGGCTAGCTCTGCATATACAGCAGTTGCTGGTTGTGACATACTAATGGCAGAAGGACTGTATACTGAAAGGCATAATAATAATGTGGCAATACTGTTGCACTGGGGATTGTGCAAACATTATAATATTGAAATAGCTGAAAAACACTGGACATATGAACCATAAAGCATCATAGAAAATTATGAAGTCTATATCACATGGGATCACCCATTACCAACATTTCAAAAGACAGAAGCGAGAAAAACAGATATAGTGGTCCATGAAAAGAAGATAAAAAGTAACATTGGTCATTGAAATCACTACACCCGGTGACTACAGCGTCTTGCGTACACAAAGACACAAAGTCATAAAATATCAGGATTTGCAGGTAGAATGAGAGCAATGTGGCAGAAAGATACCCAGACAGTCCCAATAGTAGCAGGAGCAACAGGTCTTATAAAAAGAATCTACAATCGTACTAAGAAAGAAAGAATGAAAGAAAGAAAGCACAAACCATATGAAACTCTGGCTTAGTAAGAAGTCATCCAATATCCATTAACCAGTACCTTATCCGGTGTAGTAAACATGAATACAAGAACTACCATAAAAGAGACTTCTTAAAGTTAACTCAGATGGCCTTTGCTAAACAAGATCACCTGAAGCATTTTCAAATGCACTCTTCTGGTCTGACAAAAAGACAAATCTAGTCACGGTGTCCCTCTTTCCGTTTTCAAAAACTATGCTTTAAAATACATTGATGATCCAGTATATGCTTCTCTTTTATACCACAGCTGGCATTAACAGAAACGTCTATGAATGTTTAATTCACATAAGCGCACTGGCTTGGTAATAACTGTTACCATTTTTATTTGAAAAAAGTACTCAAACGTTTCCTAGCTCATGTTCTTTGCCAATACATCTTAGAAAACTGTTGCAAACTTTTTGTTTAAAACATGCATGGTAAGCCATCCACATACACCCAACGAAGGTCTTTACCGTTTGTTTTTTGTTACCAGTCTCTGACTCTTAGCTTATCTCCTTCATCCACTATCAAAGTATCTTTTGTGTTATCTCCCAGATGCCTCTGCTGCCACACCCTGCTATTTATCAACAGTGGGAAACAAAGATTCGTTAAAACAAGACACAGTTGCTGCATCTTTTTTTTTAGATAATAAACCTTCAAAGTTGATACCTGACCCTTCTTGTTTTCTGCTTGAAAAAGACATGTAATAAACATGTGCACAACTGCCTTTACATGTCATGCTGTGTTCCCTTGGCATCATTAAAGGCATCTCTAATGTTCTTACTGGACCCTTGCATGCCTTTCTGCCTAACTGTCCCAGTCCATACAACTGAAATGTCTGCATTCACTTGTTTATTTCCCCTTAATTTGTCCATCACCTTCAAAAGCACCATTGTTTTTAAAATTAGCCATTTGTTATCTCTAGTCTTATCTTTTTTTTATTGTTTTAACTTTTTCAGCAACTGATGGAGATCTTTGTCCTCTGTCTTAGCTGACACTGCAGAATGGTTTCTCCACACTCCACAGACGTTCAACCGCTGATCCATCTGCTTCCAGAGGCAGTAACTGAATTAACACCACCTCAAGGCTTTTCCACTCCTTTCTTTCCCTTCTCTGACTGCTGATTAGATTAGAAGGCAGCCCAAGAAAAAACTGTGACTGAATATTGACTGTGCTGTCTGCTTTGTAGTGCTTAGTTAGAATAATTATTTAATTGTGGTCTACCTGAAAAGTTTGCATTATGCACATCTGCTGAAGTAATCAGCTTCAAATCAGTAGATTGGCAAAACTGGCAATAAACACATGGATTTGGCCATTTAATCCACTATGAGGGTCTATTTCTTTTTGAAACTAGTTGCTAAAGAGAAGGTACAAAATAAAACAGTATTTGACAGAGTTGTAAAGACTGTTATGAGAATTCTGATGAAATGGTTGATGGTAACCAGCAAGTAAGAAAGGTGAATCATATTGCTTTTGTAGCAAGGTTACTACATTTACACAAGGCAGAGCTGTACCCAGTCTCAGACAGATGGATTCTCTGCACATTTTAAACATGCAGCTACTGCATTAATAACACAACAAGGCCTCTCCAGACTCCCTTCATTCTCTGTTCCAGTGGTTGAGAAATACTGTGACATCATGAGTTCTTCCACATTCGTCATTCGCTAACCCATCTGCTGACAGGATTTTAGATCAGACTCTCTAACTGTCACAGTATTGAAATAATCAATTAAAAGGCACTAATAAATGTAGCTTGTAAATAATGGTTTCTGCAGAAGCCAAGTAATTTGTTCACCATGAACAACTGATTCTGTTAGTAACAGTTACTGTATAACCATTGTCTGAAAAACTCTTACAATATGAATGGCATTCATTACTGTACAAATGAGTATGAGCCTGCCACTTTGGGCAGCAACTATTTGTTAATTCCTTACAGCAGTAGTTAATTAGCTGCTCTTAATAAGAAAGGCATTCCTAAAAAACATAGAGGTTGGCATCAGTCCAGCAGACTTTCCCCTCAAAAACTAACTTTCTTTTATGAAGAAAATGGAAGAATCATGTTCATGAGGTTACTATAGCCATGAAGACAGAACTCAGTGGAACAGCTCAAAATAAGTATGCTACCAGTTCTGTTCTGGTCTGTGACTGACAACACACTACTCAGGCAGCTGCAAATCTGAGATTCTCAGAAATCACCTCCATTTTTTCCTTATTGTTTGTGCTCTGTGCAAAGCAGATTGCATCTTTGTAAACAAATGTGTAATTATTTTAATTGTTACTTTTGTAATTACACATCTGCAGGTTGATACCCAGTACCGTTATATTTTGTAATTAAGTTGACCCACTAATTACTTAATACAAGGGGTTGGCTCATCTGCCTTGTATTTGTCTCTCTTGATTTCTAAAGGTGTTTATCTTCAGCTCTTTGAAATATCTGCATCTCCCATGCTGCTGCTGCCAAGCTTTGCACTCAGCTTAATACCACAAATGCATCACACAAAACACACCTCACCAGTACCCCAGCATTTTAAGTAGCTGTTCCCTGTGTATTCTGCATTTTACAAAGCACACCTCAACAGTACCCCAGTATTTTCAGTACCTGTTCCGGGTGTTCCCTGAGTATTGTACATTTTACAAAGCACATCTCTCCAGTACCCCAATGTTTTCAGAAGCTATCAAATGAACATCGTGCTTCCTGTTTAGATGTGCTGATAATTCACAGGCACAGTATTTTGCAAAGAGCCACATAATATCCCCTTTGATATGATGTATACTTAAGTGTTCCATTCCTCTGATGTGCATTTTTAACTGCATTAAGACCCTTGCGCCCAGATATAGGAGTTATTTTTAGAGGGCCTCAGCTACTGAAAGCCCAATTTCTTTATCCTTTCAGAAATATGGAGATTTCACTGTCAAGGAATGTTGTCTCTCCTGTGTTTTATGTGGGCATTTCTGTTAAATACTGCTATGGTATTGAAAGCAAAAAGTAATTTCTATTTTATATATGCAATGTTATTACCTATATTAAACTTGTTTCTGAATTAAGTAACCTTTGTCGTCTGTAAATCAGTTGTGCACAAGATCTACACTCAAGCTGAACAACAATAGTTGGGGGAGCAGGTAAGTGACTTAATCACATAAAATGGGTGGATGGGTTCATACTCTCCACACTATGTTTGACACAAAAGATAAGGAGGGGTCTCAGATGCAGTCCTAATAACTGTACGATTCATAAACTAGCATAACTTTCGGTATTTGAACAGTGCATAGCATGAGGCATATCCACTGCTGAGGCCAGTGGCATACTATCTGGTGTAGGAGGCACAGCAAGCTATGAAGTGGGGGGGTGTAATTATAAGGCAGTGTTTAAATTGTGACTGAATGGCTGCCTTGTGTTATATGTAGCAGTGCACATCCAAGAAAAGGCAGTTACAAAGTAAAGGGTACAGCATGTGTCGGGCTACTTGTGCTATATTGGATGTGTTGGGCACATGGTGCAGCATATATTCCTTTGTCCCTCCCTGCTGATTACTGAGTGCACACCTGGTGGCCTGCACATGGCAGTAACATTCTGGGGGAAAAGGTTTATAGGCCACATGTGATTATGAAAGATATTGCACATGTACTCACATGTAATAGAAAGAGAGCATGTGTGTGTGTGTGTGTGTGTGTGTGTGTGTGTGTGTGTGTGTGTGTGTGTGTGTGTGTGTGTGTGTGTGTGTTCTATGCTACAAACCTTTTAGGACAGAAAGCTCTGCACAGTAGGATGCACTGGTACACTGTTGTGTGTTCCACACTTCGGAAAATATATACACTGCATTCACCTTAATTCCATTCCTGCATATTAATGTTTACACCTCACTGCAGCATTATACACAGTGCTTAACATCAATGTCAGGCAACAAGAAGACGTTGTGCTACCCTATAAGGCCAGGCCTTGCTGGAAGAAGTATAACACATTGGAAAAGCTATGCCATTTGACAACTTAAGCCAAAATATGGATTATGTCTTCATTTCATTCATGAAATACTACTAAACATCAGTTTCAGCTCCTTTTGTACACAGACAGCATCCCCAGGATATTCCTTTTCTGAGCATATACACCTCCATTATGAGGAAATCACATACATTTCCTTCAGATCAAAGCTGGAATGCTGTGATTATTTTTAGCATAGATTTCTACTTGTTACTATTGTCCCACTCAGACATCATACTTTTAGATCACTGTTGCAGTAGCCTAAGCTTTAAGGGGTAGATCCTGACAAGAATATGACAACCACCCAGCTTTCAAAACTTCAGGGCACCTTCCATGAAACCTACTGCTGTTTGGATACCCTTTAGGTACCTTTTTTTCTGAGGATGTGCAGCAAGTGTGCAAGTAAGAAAAGATTTTCTTGTTGGTGTCAGGACACTTTTAGATCCCAAATACCTCTAGTTCTAGAATATTTGTGGAAGTTATTATCCTGTGGTCTTTCTTACACTTCTATCAATATTCATTGTCTGGTCATTTCTACTGGTCTGCCCCTAGACCCCCCTTTCTTTCTATCCTCAAGCTGTTTTTGAAATGGGTTTTACATATCCATCTCCCTAGGAAAACAGGTGGTACCTCCTTGGGATCTTAACTTTGTGCTTGAATTAATAACACTTCTTAAATATGAATCAAATCATCAGACTGATTTGAGGTTATTAACTTAGAAAGTGTTGTTACTTTTGCTCTTACATTTCCAAGGAAAGTATCTAAGATACAAGCATTTACAGTGAGTCAACCCCACATGATTTTCCACAAGGGCAGGTTTAATTTTTGAAAACAAATTATTTTATATCTAAAGTGGTTTCATTGTTTACCTTAAACCAATCTATTATGGTCATAGAAACATAGGAACATTCTAGGTAGACCATCACAGAGACCATAAGATATCCAGCCATATACACTCTTAAGCAGACACACCTAAAAGCACTTGCCACACGTTGTCAAGCACTTAGTAGTGCTCACTTCCCAAATCAAGCAGGATAGTACACAACAACCCTAGTGTAAATTTACAACTACCCATTCAGTCATTGAGACAAGCCTTAGACATAGCCAAAGGAGTACTATGTTTGACTTCTAGTGGTAAAATAGTCCGTTTACTAGGAATACAGCTTCCTGTTTTCTTTCACTAATGTAAAAACAAGGAGAAAGAAACTTATATGCTCTGGATGTCCAGAAGCAACTCAAACACTACTTGTACAGAACAAAATCCTTCAGAAAGGATGATCCGCTATTTGGTTCCCATGAAGGAAAGTAAAAAGAACAACCAGTGACAAAGTAGACAGTTACTAGATGGTTGACATTTCCAAGCAGGTTTAGGGCCTACTTTACCAGGACTTTGGCTTCTTCTGTGACTTTTAGGAAAGGGGAGGACACTACAAGTATCCTAGAACCAGCAGCTTAGTCCTTTGTACATACTTTCATAAAACAATGCAAGCTGGATTCATTTTTCAGATTCAGAACAGGCTTTGCTATGATCATTCTCCAGGGTCTTCCAGATTCTTAAATTCCTTCACCTTCCTATATAATCCTAGACTTTGGAATCTACCCATATAGATTATGCTACTACAACAGTGATCTGAATGTTGAACATAGTATAGTTGTGTAAGCAAACTTCCAATAACAGGAGCTGTCCTAATAGATTACTTTTGCAGTAGCTGTCCCCTCCCTCTAGCCCTTTGTTCTATTTAAGATGGATTGCCAGGGTGTGGATGTATATACCCCTTTGCATTTATTTTCATATGTATATATGATTTATATTCCTTGCATAGCATTCCCTTTCAGAGGTCTAGCCTCCCTTCTTGAGGATTTGGTTTTCTAACGTCTTCTCAAGCCCCACAGTAGTTAAGGGGTATGTAAGGTGCCTCAACGCTTTGAACGCTGACCAGTGGCTATAATATTGGCAGGATATAACACATACAGCTTAGGCTACTGCAGCAGGGATCTAGTTGAAAATCTACTGTTATGGTAAGTTTACTTACACAGCAGTACTTTTCTTCTCTTAAATACCAGTATCGTGGTATCCATTTCAATTAAGCTCACATCACTTGCTACTACAGATCCACTCAGACAACGTAAATTAAAAAAAAATACAGCTAAAACTAAAGCTGCATCGGCTTTTGTTATCCTCAAGATTAGGTATTTTATTCCAATATATGAATGTAACTTCTGATTTAATGATATTCCCTTCATGTGTTAAAATGATTTTTTTTTTTTTTTAATTATTTAACTTACATTTGTATGGCAATGGGTTTTGAGCACTTTCTTTTTGGAGTCCCAGAGATCATGACTAGAATTCAGAGAACTTTTTCCTGCATTCTCATAAATTGCTATGGTTAAAAATGAAAGTCTACAGGACTGCAGGAAATGTAATTCAGAGAGACATGATTAACTGCACTGAGGAAAGACCTCATTATTGTCTAATTGGCATGTCTCTGAATCATGTGGTGTTACTGCTAGTGCTAATCAGCATTTTGCTGCAGCAATCATCACTGACAGTCCATGCATCCTGGTGATGAAGGCACCTGATCATTCATACGCACATGCACACATTCACACATACACACACACATGCACACACGCATACATACACACACACACACACACACACACACACACACACACACACACACACACACACACACATACACACACACACACACACACACACACACACACACACACACACACACACACACACACACACACACACACACACACACACACACACACACACACACACACACACAAGGACACGCCCCTGTGCTTCTCAGTTGTCCCTGGTTTTGCAGAATGTCCCTGATTTTGCTTCTCATATTTTCCATGGCCCTCAAAAATCATGGAAGATTATACTTAGCCATTATTTATGTATTTATATATTTATTTATGTGTTTATTTACTGTTTTTCTTAACCAAGGTAGTCCAGCCGGGCTGTGGTAGCCCCTTTCCAACAGAGGCCCAAGTAAGAAAGCTACAGTGATGAAATAGGTAATTTTATACAAGAGAAATGTAAAGCTTAAAATCACAGTATGGATGTACAATAACTGAAAGGCAACTATATTAGAAAAAATCTTGTTTTATATATGTATATATATATAAAATGACATTTAATTTCATTAATTAGATTCCATTAATAGGAGATATCAGAGTATCATAGCTCTTATTGTTTAAAAATGCTTTGTGTTGCAAACCTGTTGTTCCATTAACTTTTTTAAAGTGACACAGAGTAAAATGTAATATGTGTACCTGGTGTCTAATGTCCCCCTCCAGGTATACAGGCTTTGCTCTTTAGTCTTAAGGGAGTTAAGAGGTATGTCAGCCACCTGCCAACACACACACACACGCACACACACGCACACACACACACACACACACACACGCACACACACACACACACACACACACACACACACACACACACACACACACACACACACACACACCTACCCACACACACACACACACACACACACACACACACACACACACACACACACACACACACACACACACACACACACACACACACACACACACACACACACACACACACACACACACTTAACCAAGACCATTCATACCTCTGCAGACATGCCCACAGCTGCCACATGTATACACACTCTCACACAACCCCTACACCACTACCTTTCCACACACACAAACTTATCTGATGCTACATTTTACGGTGTCTCTCCCATTGACTACAAAGGGGAAATACAATATTTTAGTTATGATCACTAACATGGCCATCTGTGCTAATTTACACAGCCAAGCAATGCGTACCTACCCTAAGAGAAGGTATTTCTGGGGGACAGCACATGGCTAATTAGCCTAGACCATTCCCCTAAAATGCTTCATCAGCATTCAGCACAGCTGTAGAGACATGCACCTTGGTGATTCTACCAATCATGTAGAATCACTGTGGTGAGACTGCTTCTGAATGGAAAGGGCTACCAGTGGTTTTCCACCAGTGTTAGGGCTTACTTCTGGTGGCAGACCTTTCTGAATCCCATCCCGTTTTCCTAGGCAGGACGCATGCATAAGTTGCATCCATTTTTTAATTCTATGCTTTTGACATGAGTATAATGTGTACATGTATATGTATATATATATATATATATATATATATATATATATATATATATATATATATATATACACACAGAGAGAGAGAGAGGGAGAGAGAACCAGACAGGCAGATATAGCTATAAGGATACCCAATGTGAAAAAAGCATACATACATACAACACACACACACACACACACACACACACACACACACACACACACACACACACACACACACACACACACACACACAGGCAATTATGTGTGCACATACACATATATGTGCTGGCATGTAAGCAGAACAGATGTTACTGACACCTGCCAAATATCTTACGCAAGTCTGGGTATGCACTGGTATTTATTCAGATCACAATCCAGCACGTGTTGTTGTACTTGTGAAATAGTTTGATTGTTTGTCATGCAACATTTTGATGGGGGGACAAGAAACTTTTTAGGCGTGTGTCAAACAGATTTCACACACCCTTTTTAGCTAATAATATTGTTTGGATTTTTGATCCTATTTCATAACGATCCTCAAAAAATATGGAAGATTCCACATCAAATTTACTAATATGTTATCAGAAGATTGCAAATGGATGGGTACGATATTTGTGTTTTAGTATGAGTCATTATTCCTGTACTCATCCAAAACTGGGTCCCTCTACCCCAAGCTACTTAACAAAATCCCCTCTGTGGTCACCAATGCTAGGCGATAAAGACAAATATTTGGACCCCCCCCCCCCAAAAAAAAAAAAAAAAAAAAAAGTATTTGCTTTTTTTTTTCTTTTCTTTGGCTAATTCAGGAAAAAAACAAATATTTTTGAAACACAGTGCTCACACACAGTGCAATGAGAACACTTTTACTTTGGCAGAAGAAATGAAACCTCTTGACATACATCACATCTTACTCACTGCTCATAACATTTATGTGGGTGGATGTGTATTTTTGTTGAGCATTTCAGTGGCTCATTAAAGGCCCAGAAAGGTTCAGAGGTTCATTGGCAAATACTAGGCTTGCTGCCCTTGTGCATCATTTTAAACCTAGTCCATTTATGTTGGTGAAAATCAAATCCTGTACCTCTTGTCTCTGAGGTAAAAACCTTAGCCATTATACAAACCCCTAAGGCCCACATTTAGGCTTCTCAAGCATCACAATGGAGTCATGCTCAGTAACAGACCTCAGTAACAGCATAGTAACACCATGCCACATGTTTGGTATACAATATGCTTCCTCTGAACTGCATGAATGCTGTTAAATTTGCTGAGTTCCCCATTTGATTAAGTACTGCATACTATCTGCATGGCCAAAGTGCCATAACATATTGTTTTGCAACTATACTACACTGTTGTCAGTGAGTGACATTCTAGCTACTTTGGGATTTCTGGTGCACTAGTGCTATCCTTCCTGGAACATAACTGAGTCTCTTGCCCATAAAAGGAGTGCATAAATCAGTCATAGACATTCATGCGTAAGCATTCGGTGCTTATTTAGGTGACATCTAGAATATACTAAGTCCCAGACTCCTTATGACACAGAATTTTAAAATAGCTACACTTGCAATGCAGGGATGGATAGGAGGCAGCACTTGTTTCATCTCAAGACCTGTAAATTGAAGAACACTTGGC
Source organism: Protopterus annectens (assembly GCF_019279795.1). Lineage (NCBI taxonomy): Eukaryota > Metazoa > Chordata > Ceratodontiformes > Protopteridae > Protopterus > Protopterus annectens. The sequence goes on along the minus strand of NC_056746.1, from coordinate 917,859,476 downwards.
CTGTTTATTCTGATGCTTGTTGCCATCCTGGTTAGATGGGATAGTTATGGCTTGTGAGTTCATAAAATTGTCTCTGTGTACCACCCACTCAGTTTATTATGAAGGCTTATAAGGTCATAAGTGACACTGGTTCAGAAAAAAAACACTTTCTTCTAGTCCTGCATTTCATCAGGCACTGCGGTTACAATAAAATTACTTATTGCCATATGATTGCAATTATTCCAGACCCTATGTTTGGATGTATTATCTGCTCATGTATATATGTATTCTCTACTACCACATTTGCATGTATTCTCCTATCCAGCATGTGTTCTTTGCCCCACATATGCATGTATTCTCTGTCCCAGCCCATATTCTCTGCACTCATATATGCATTTATTCTTTGCTGAATTTTTGCATGTATTCTCTGACTCATGTTTGCATGTATTCCTTGAACAATGCTAGCATTTATTTTTTTCACTTATTTTGCATGTATTGCATGCTCCAACATGTATTTCCTGCCTTATGTATGCATGTATTCTCTGCCCCATGCATGCAATGATTTCTCTGCCCATGTATGCAATGATTTTACTGCTGTCATGTATGCTTGTATTTTTTTGTCCCTATCTTTGCATGTATTCTTGCTCCATGTTTACATGTATTCCTGGACCTACACAAGGCATGTATTCTTTGCTCCCATGTTTGCATGTATACATGCATTCTCTGGCCCATGTTTGCAAGAGATTCAGATATGTTCCATCAAGGATAGCATGTATACAATATATTCTCTACCTTCATGTATGCATGCATGTATTTTCTGCCCCAGCACACATTCTCTGCCCAATATATGCATGCATTCTATGCTCCTTGTTTGCATGTACTTCCTGGCCAATATAAGCATGTATTCTTTGCTCCCATGTTTGCATGTAGACTCCAACTGGGCATTTATAGACTTGTAGAAAGCATATGACAAAGTAACAAGAAAGTTGATTTGGGCAGTACTGGGGTGGTTCGAACTCCCAGAAACACTGGTAGAATAAGTGCAGAAAAACAAAAGCAAAAAATGGAATCTGAAGGTCTTCACAATAACCATTTCATTAGTTTAATAGAATAAGCACTTTCATCTTTATCTAGTTAAAGACTTCTTCAGAATAAAAATAATTTACTCACTTCTCAGTTTTAAACCCCTAAACACAGTCACATGATTCAATTAAATAATTCAAAACATTAAATTCCCTTGTGCCTAACAAATAAATGTACATGGTGAAATAAAATAAAATACCTTATAAGTACTTGTTTAAAAAAAAAACATTTTTCTTCTAGTTTCTCAAAATTTTTTTGTTCAAAATGTGCGAAACAACAAATAAGAATTAATTATTGATTACCATTATATCTCATATGTGCCTTTAGTTTAAATAGGCAAATAATGGATGATATTTCATTCAAAACCTGGCTAGCTAGCTGAATTTAGGCAAAGCTGCCAGTATAACTCTCTTTTTTCTAAATGTAAGAAGCATAGGTTCATAGGTTCATAGGTAAGTACTAGGCTATCTGCCCATGGACATTTATAAGCTAGCCACAGAGTGATGGCTTTCGCCTCCCCATTAGATTAGTAACCTGGGCCTCTGTCAACAGGGCTCCTGAAGTGATCCCAGGGTAGAACTTATGATTACCCATCCACTCATCAAGATTTCTCTTGAAGAGGGTCAGAGAGGAGCTCTGTTGAATATGGATTGGGATTCTATTCCAGAGTGAGGGGAGTCGCTGGGACAGGAATCTATCCCTCCAGCATGTCCTGTTTATTGTTGTACATAGGTTCAAGTCGCTAGAACGAGTGGTTCTGAGGGATCTCATTTTTTTAGGTGAAGCATGTCCATTAGTTCAGGGTTTGACATGGCCCTATAGGTCAGGCATAGGTCACCTCTGAGCAGACTGTAAGCGACTGAGAAGAGCTGAAGCTTTTTTAGTCGTGCTTCATAGGGTAATTGTTTAAGGCCCTTAATCCTCTTAATGAGGTACTTCTGTGGTCTTTCTAGTTGTTGCAGGTGTCTAGTGAGGTACATCCCAAATGGGGCATTGTTCTCTATTATGGGCCTAATGAGTGAGGAGTAAAGGGGCACAATCACCTCCTTGGATCTGGATGAGAAACCCTTTGTGATCAGGTGTGCCACATAGAAGGATTTCCTGACCGTTTTGGCTATGTGGTTATCAAAGGAGAGCATGCTATTTACTTGGGTACCCAGGTCCCTAATTACTTCTTCTGTACTTAGTGGATTCCCATCTATGTGGAGTTTGTAGGTACTTTGTTTTTCTCATGGTCCGCCCCTCGGGTTCTCTACTCTTTCTAATATAACAAATTTAAAATTGCGCCCTGGAAAATCATTGATGCATTTGCAAAGTACATTTGTCAGTTTCTTTTATCTGATTTCATATATGTGTTTGTATATTCTTTCTTTCAACTTATGCTTCATTTTCCCCACATAGACTCTGGAGCATTTCTGACATAGGGCTATGTACACTAGCCCTGTAGTGTCACAATTAAATTTGCCTTTCACCTTGAACACTTGATTATTGGTAATGAAATTTTCCCTTACGTTGATAAATTTACAATAACTGCAAACCCCACATTTACTCATTTTGCAGTTATTAACTACTGAATGATTGGTTACGCTTTCAAAGGTACTCTTAAAACTCAGCCCTTTCTTGAACACTGCCATAGGTATTTCTCCCACCTTCTCTCTCACTATTCTGTCCTTGATCAATATAGGCCAATTTTTAATTTCTTTATAATTTCACTATCTATGGAATAAGTCATGGAACTTTTACATTTTTTAGTTTGTTTCTTATTAGTATACTCCTGAATTTGATATGTTGATTATCCCATATTATTATTATGTCCAGGTGTTAAATTGTTAAAGTTTTTGGAAAACTAGAAGTAAGAAAAATGTTTTTGAAAATAAGTACTTTTATAAGGTATTTTATTCTATTTGAGCATGCATGTTTATTTATTAGGTACCTGGCTCTTTAATGTTTTGAATTATTTAATTGAATCATGTGACTGTGTTTTGGGGTTTTAAACTGAGAAGGGAGTGAATTGTTTTTTATTCTGAAGTCTTTTACTAGATAAAGACGAAAGTGCTTATTCTATTTTACTAATAAAATGATGATTATGAAGAGCTTCACATTTTTTTTGTTTGTTTTATGTTAGTTTGTTGTATGTGTAATACATTATAATTAGTGCAGGCTATGTACAAGGACCCAATGACTCCAAGTATGAACAGTGTTCAGTCTCATAGAGGGTTCCCAGTGGGTGTGGGTGTATATCAGGGTTCATCTCTGAGCCCACTGCTGTTCATACTGGTAATGGACTACATTAGCAAACAGGTTGGAGGGGACAGATCAACAAAATTGCTGTGTGCAGATGATGTGGCATTACAGGCAGACTCTGAACAAGAACTTCAGCAAAGGATAGGGAATGGAATGCAAAACTGAAGGCACATGGTATGAAACTACGCACAGATAAGACGGTAATGGCAGCAAATAGTGGAAATCAGGAGAAGCTGAGAAATAAGATAGAAGGGAAGATAGTGGAACAGGTTAACAGCTTCAAGTATCTGGGAGGGGTGGCTGATGAGAAGGGAAGTCTGAATGAAGAGGTCAAAGCTAGAATCAGAGGGACTGCAGCCAACTGGCAAAGAGTGTCAGTTGTAGTGTATGATAGACTGGTTATAAATAAAAAGTTTATCACAAGCAGTTTTTCTATGTCTGTGTTTTCCTTCTCTGAATAATCCGACAGTATGACTGCAGCCATGAAAAGTCAAGCGTGCGTCTATAATGGACACAAAACAGGTAGAGGATTTCTTAAATTGTTCCTGTTCCTGAAACTAATTTAAAGTTTTTTGCCAGTAGTAAGGACTTCCAAAAGCAGCTTGAAGTGTTTCCTGCACTCGTTTCTCTGCAGCTATACCCACTCTACCTATAATCCCCTTCTCACCATCCTTCTTCCTCCTATAATCATAATATGAACACCACCTCATACTAAGACATCTCTCAGTTTCTCCTCACTGTCTGTAATCAGACAATCTCTTGTATCTCTTTAAAATATCTCATTATAATTGTCTCAGGTTTCATTTATACAAATAATATGACTGTTGAGTTTTTCCTGCAACTCATGTTGTGTTTTTCATTGCTCTTTACTGTGAAACATATGTTCAATGTTTTATTCTCATTACATTTTTTCACTCCTATGATTTGTAGTATAACATGGTACTTCTTGATTTAAAATATCTGTGCTTGATGTTTTGTAGTGTAACATGAAACTTTGTGATTTAAAATGTCTGTACTTGATCTTTGAAAGATTGTGTTTGTGGAGCATTTCTCCCCATTCCCCCACTGAAAATGAGTACTTTCTGGTCCATTTGGACTTTCCCTGTAAAAAAAAAAAAAGTCAAATAAATAAATAAATAAATTAGGACACCTGGTCACAGTACAATAATACAATAATCCCAAGGTGGATATCCAAACAAACAAAATCCAAAATTGTGTAAGAAATCCACCACAAGGCAATGGGCAGTCAACTTCAGAAAGGAAGCATAAGATACTACAACAGTGTAAATCCACAATTTATTTCAGCTGTAAAAATCCACCAGTAGCTTTTCATTTTTGTAAGGAACAGACCTCATCAGAATTATACTCAGTGCCATACAATCAGTTTTATACTAAATTCCAGCAATGATAGTAAGAGACACAATAAACTTTAAGAAATGATTAAAAAAACATTTAAAATGAAAGTTAAACACTCTAACTTTAACTAAGGTAGATCCCAACATTAAAAACACAACAGTCTATATATGGTTGAATGTTTAAAATGTGTATAAGAAATATATTTTATATATATATATATATAAACATAAATATGTGACCACTGGTGCTCTACGTTATACCTAATATTTAAGTATGTATATGCATACGTGTGTGTGTGTGTGTGTGTGTGTGTATATATATATATATATATATATATATATATATATATATAAAGACACAATAACAACATATAAATATATATATATATATATATATATATATATATATATATATATATATATATATATTTATAGGTATCCATAGATATTCTAATAAAATGAGCTAACCTTATTGATGAGGCATAATTGCAGACTTATAATTTCGAAAAGTTCTGCTTTAATACTGGTGTTAACTATACAGAATCATTTAATCCCGCATGGTAGGTTGTATCAAGCCACAACTGCCATACCAACTCATAGTTCAGTTTTTTTATTTCCAAGTACCTCCTCTAGGATTATGAGGAATTTTCTCTAAAATGACAAAATAAAAGGCTTTAAAGTCCAGTCATACCAGGGAATGTCTATACAAGGCATTATTTATATTACATTTTGATATGTCATCGATATGCTCATAAATACATTTCTTCTTAACTTGTCGTTCTGTTTTCCCTAAGTAAAATGCAGGGCATGTAGAGCATAGTGTAAAATAAACCAAGCCTGTACTAGAACAGTTTCCCATTTCTGGATGTACTAAAGATCTCAAAGTGCTGTGCAATGTGATACAACTGGTTTCTAAATATATTTACATTGTCCACATTTTCCACACTTGATAGTACCTCTTATAGACTCCTTATGACACAGAATTTTAAAATAGCTACACTTGCAATGCAGGGATGGATAGGAGGCAGCACTTGTTTCATCTCAAGACCTGTAAATTGAAGAACACTTGGCCTGTTTATTCTGATGCTTGTTGCCATCCTGGTTAGATGGGATAGTTATGGCTTGTGAGTTCATAAAATTGTCTCTGTGTACCACCCACTCAGTTTATTATGAAGGCTTATAAGGTCATAAGTGACACTGGTTCAGAAAAAAAACACTTTCTTCTAGTCCTGCATTTCATCAGGCACTGCGTTACAATAAAATTACTTATTGCCATATGATTGCAATTATTCCAGACCCTATGTTTGGATGTATTATCTGCTCATGTATATATGTATTCTCTACTACCACATTTGCATGTATTCTCCTATCCAGCATGTGTTCTTTGCCCCCACATATGCATGTATTCTCTGTCCCAGCCCATATTCTCTGCACTCATATATGCATTTATTCTTTGCTGAATTTTTGCATGTATTCTCTGACTCATGTTTGCATGTATTCCTTGAACAATGCTAGCATTTATTTTTTTCACTTATTTTGCATGTATTGCATGCTCCAACATGTATTTCCTGCCTTATGTGTGCATGTATTCTCTGCCCCATGCATGCAATGATTTCTCTGCCCATGTATGCAATGATTTTACTGCTGTCATGTATGCTTGTATTTTTTTGTCCCTATCTTTGCATGTATTCTTGCTCCATGTTTACATGTATTCCTGGACCTACACAAGGCATGTATTCTTTGCTCCCATGTTTGCATGTATACATGCATTCTCTGGCCCATGTTTGCAAGAGATTCAGATATGTTCCATCAAGGATAGCATGTATACAATATATTCTCTACCTTCATGTATGCATGCATGTATTTTCTGCCCCAGCACACATTCTCTGCCCAATATATGCATGCATTCTATGCTCCTTGTTTGCATGTACTTCCTGGCCAATATAAGCATGTATTCTTTGCTCCCATGTTTGCATGTAGACTCCAACTGGGCATTTATAGACTTGTAGAAAGCATATGACAAAGTAACAAGAAAGTTGATTTGGGCAGTACTGGGGTGGTTCGAACTCCCAGAAACACTGGTAGAATAAGTGCAGAAAAACAAAAGCAAAAAATGGAATCTGAAGGTCTTCACAATAACCATTTCATTAGTTTAATAGAATAAGCACTTTCATCTTTATCTAGTTAAAGACTTCTTCAGAATAAAAATAATTTACTCACTTCTCAGTTTTAAACCCTAAACACAGTCACATGATTCAATTAAATAATTCAAAACATTAAATTCCCTTGTGCCTAACAAATAAATGTACATGGTGAAATAAAATAAAATACCTTATAAGTACTTGTTTAAAAAAAAAACATTTTTCTTCTAGTTTCTCAAAATTTTTTTGTTCAAAATGTCTTGAAACAACAAATAAGAATTAATTATTGATTACCATTATATCTCATATGTGCCTTTAGTTTAAATAGGCAAATAATGGATGATATTTCATTCAAAACCTGGCTAGCTAGCTGAATTTAGGCAAAGCTGCCAGTATAACTCTCTTTTTTCTAAATGTAAGAAGCATAGGTTCATAGGTTCATAGGTAAGTACTAGGCTATCTGCCCATGGACATTTATAAGCTAGCCACAGAGTGATGGCTTTCGCCTCCCCATTAGATTAGTAACCTGGGCCTCTGTCAACAGGGCTCCTGAAGTGATCCCAGGGTAGAACTTATGATTACCCATCCACTCATCAAGATTTCTCTTGAAGAGGGTCAGAGAGGAGCTCTGTTGAATATGGATTGGGATTCTATTCCAGAGTGAGGGAGTCGCTGGGACAGGAATCTATCCCTCCAGCATGTCCTGTTTATTGTTGTACATAGGTTCAAGTCGCTAGAACGAGTGGTTCTGAGGGATCTCATTTTTTTAGGTGAAGCATGTCCATTAGTTCAGGGTTTGACATGGCCCTATAGGTCAGGCATAGGTCACCTCTGAGCAGACTGTAGCGACTGAGAAGAGCTGAAGCTTTTTTAGTCGTGCTTCATAGGGTAATTGTTTAAGGCCCTTAATCCTCTTAATGAGGTACTTCTGTGGTCTTTCTAGTTGTTGCAGGTGTCTAGTGAGGTACATCCCAAATGGGGCATTGTTCTCTATTATGGGCCTAATGAGTGAGGAGTAAAGGGGCACAATCACCTCCTTGGATCTGGATGAGAAACCCTTTGTGATCAGGTGTGCCACATAGAAGGATTTCCTGACCGTTTTGGCTATGTGGTTATCAAAGGAGAGCATGCTATTTACTTGGGTACCCAGGTCCCTAATTACTTCTTCTGTACTTAGTGGATTCCCATCTATGTGGAGTTTGTAGGTACTTTGTTTTTCTCATGGTCCGCCCCTCGGGTTCTCTACTCTTTCTAATATAACAAATTTAAAATTGCGCCCTGGAAAATCATTGATGCATTTGCAAAGTACATTTGTCAGTTTCTTTTATCTGATTTCATATATGTGTTTGTATATTCTTTCTTTCAACTTATGCTTCATTTTCCCCACATAGACTCTGGAGCATTTCTGACATAGGGCTATGTACACTAGCCCTGTAGTGTCACAATTAAATTTGCCTTTCACCTTGAACACTTGATTATTGGTAATGAAATTTTCCCTTACGTTGATAAATTTACAATAACTGCAAACCCCACATTTACTCATTTTGCAGTTATTAACTACTGAATGATTGGTTACGCTTTCAAAGGTACTCTTAAAACTCAGCCCTTTCTTGAACACTGCCATAGGTATTTCTCCCACCTTCTCTCTCACTATTCTGTCCTTGATCAATATAGGCCAATTTTTAATTTCTTTATAATTTCACTATCTATGGAATAAGTCATGGAACTTTTACATTTTTTAGTTTGTTTCTTATTAGTATACTCCTGAATTTGATATGTTGATTATCCCATATTATTATTATGTCCAGGTGTTAAATTGTTAAAGTTTTTGGAAAACTAGAAGTAAGAAAAATGTTTTTGAAAATAAGTACTTTTATAAGGTATTTTATTCTATTTGAGCATGCATGTTTATTTATTAGGTACCTGGCTCTTTAATGTTTTGAATTATTTAATTGAATCATGTGACTGTGTTTTGGGGTTTTAAACTGAGAAGGGAGTGAATTGTTTTTTATTCTGAAGTCTTTTACTAGATAAAGACGAAAGTGCTTATTCTATTTTACTAATAAAATGATGATTATGAAGAGCTTCACATTTTTTTTGTTTGTTTTTATGTTAGTTTGTTGTATGTGTAATACATTATAATTAGTGCAGGCTATGTACAAGGACCCAATGACTCCAAGTATGAACAGTGTTCAGTCTCATAGAGGGGTTCCCAGTGGGTGTGGGTGTATATCAGGGTTCATCTCTGAGCCCACTGCTGTTCATACTGGTAATGGACTACATTAGCAAACAGGTTGGAGGGGACAGATCAACAAAATTGCTGTGTGCAGATGATGTGGCATTACAGGCAGACTCTGAACAAGAACTTCAGCAAAGGATAGGGAATGGAATGCAAAACTGAAGGCACATGGTATGAAACTACGCACAGATAAGACGGTAATGGCAGCAAATAGTGGAAATCAGGAGAAGCTGAGAAATAAGATAGAAGGGAAGATAGTGGAACAGGTTAACAGCTTCAAGTATCTGGGAGGGGTGGCTGATGAGAAGGGAAGTCTGAATGAAGAGGTCAAAGCTAGAATCAGAGGGACTGCAGCCAACTGGCAAAGAGTGTCAGTTGTAGTGTATGATAGACTGGTTATAAATAAAAAGTTTATCACAAGCAGTTTTTCTATGTCTGTGTTTTCCTTCTCTGAATAATCCGACAGTATGACTGCAGCCATGAAAAGTCAAGCGTGCGTCTATAATGGACACAAAACAGGTAGAGGATTTCTTAAATTGTTCCTGTTCCTGAAACTAATTTAAAGTTTTTTGCCAGTAGTAAGGACTTCCAAAAGCAGCTTGAAGTGTTTCCTGCACTCGTTTCTCTGCAGCTATACCCACTCTACCTATAATCCCCTTCTCACCATCCTTCTTCCTCCTATAATCATGATATGAACACCACCTCATACTAAGACATCTCTCAGTTTCTCCTCACTGTCTGTAATCAGACAATCTCTTGTATCTCTTTAAAATATCTCATTATAATAGTCTCAGGTTTCATTTATACAAATAATATGACTGTTGAGTTTTTCCTGCAACTCATGTTGTGTTTTTCATTGCTCTTTACTGTGAAACATATGTTCAATGTTTTATTCTCATTACATTTTTTCACTCCTATGATTTGTAGTATAACATGGTACTTCTTGATTTAAAATATCTGTGCTTGATGTTTTGTAGTGTAACATGAAACTTTGTGATTTAAAATGTCTGTACTTGATCTTTGAAAGATTGTGTTTGTGGAGCATTTCTCCCCATTCCCCCACTGAAAATGAGTACTTTCTGGTCCATTTGGACTTTCCCTGTAAAAAAAAAAGTCAAATAAATAAATAAATAAATTAGGACACCTGGTCACAGTACAATAATACAATAATCCCAAGGTGGATATCCAAACAAACAAAATCCAAAATTGTGTAAGAAATCCACCACAAGGCAATGGGCAGTCAACTTCAGAAAGGAAGCATAAGATACTACAACAGTGTAAATCCACAATTTATTTCAGCTGTAAAAATCCACCAGTAGCTTTTCATTTTTGTAAGGAACAGACCTCATCAGAATTATACTCAGTGCCATACAATCAGTTTTCTACTAAATCCCAGCAATGATAGTAAGAGACACAATAAACTTTAAGAAATGATTAAAAAAACATTTAAAATGAAAGTTAAACACTCTAACTTTAACTAAGGTAGATCCCAACATTAAAAACACAACAGTCTATATATGGTTGAATGTTTAAAATGTGTATAAGAAATATATTTTATATATATATATATATATATAAACATAAATATGTGACCACTGGTGCTCTACGTTATACCTAATATTTAAGTATGTATATGCATACGTGTGTGTGTGTGTGTGTGTGTGTGTGTGTGTGTGTATATATATATATATATATATATATATATATATATATATATATATATATAAAGACACAATAACAACATATAAATATATATATATATATATATATATATATATATATATATATATATTTATAGGTATCCATAGATATTCTAATAAAATGAGCTAACCTTATTGATGAGGCATAATTGCAGACTTATAATTTCGAAAAGTTCTGCTTTAATACTGGTGTTAACTATACAGAATCATTTAATCCCGCATGGTAGGTTGTATCAAGCCACAACTGCCATACCAACTCATAGTTCAGTTTTTTTATTTCCAAGTACCTCCTCTAGGATTATGAGGAATTTTCTCTAAAATGACAAAATAAAAGGCTTTAAAGTCCAGTCATACCAGGGAATGTCTATACAAGGCATTATTTATATTACATTTTGATATGTCATCGATATGCTCATAAATACATTTCTTCTTAACTTGTCGTTCTGTTTTCCCTAAGTAAAATGCAGGGCATGTAGAGCATAGTGTAAAATAAACCAAGCCTGTACTAGAACAGTTTCCCATTTCTGGATGTACTAAAGATCTCAAAGTGCTGTGCAATGTGATACAACTGGTTTCTAAATATATTTACATTGTCCACATTTTCCACACTTGATAGTACCTCTTATAGACTCCTTATGACACAGAATTTTAAAATAGCTACACTTGCAATGCAGGGATGGATAGGAGGCAGCACTTGTTTCATCTCAAGACCTGTAAATTGAAGAACACTTGGCCTGTTTATTCTGATGCTTGTTGCCATCCTGGTTAGATGGGATAGTTATGGCTTGTGAGTTCATAAAATTGTCTCTGTGTACCACCCACTCAGTTTATTATGAAGGCTTATAAGGTCATAAGTGACACTGGTTCAGAAAAAAAACACTTTCTTCTAGTCCTGCATTTCATCAGGCACTGCGGTTACAATAAAATTACTTATTGCCATATGATTGCAATTATTCCAGACCCTATGTTTGGATGTATTATCTGCTCATGTATATATGTATTCTCTACTACCACATTTGCATGTATTCTCCTATCCAGCATGTGTTCTTTGCCCCCACATATGCATGTATTCTCTGTCCCAGCCCATATTCTCTGCACTCATATATGCATTTATTCTTTGCTGAATTTTTGCATGTATTCTCTGACTCATGTTTGCATGTATTCCTTGAACAATGCTAGCATTTATTTTTTTCACTTATTTTGCATGTATTGCATGCTCCAACATGTATTTCCTGCCTTATGTATGCATGTATTCTCTGCCCCATGCATGCAATGATTTCTCTGCCCATGTATGCAATGATTTTACTGCTGTCATGTATGCTTGTATTTTTTTGTCCCTATCTTTGCATGTATTCTTGCTCCATGTTTACATGTATTCCTGGACCTACACAAGGCATGTATTCTTTGCTCCCATGTTTGCATGTATACATGCATTCTCTGGCCCATGTTTGCAAGAGATTCAGATATGTTCCATCAAGGATAGCATGTATACAATATATTCTCTACCTTCATGTATGCATGCATGTATTTTCTGCCCCAGCACACATTCTCTGCCCAATATATGCATGCATTCTATGCTCCTTGTTTGCATGTACTTCCTGGCCAATATAAGCATGTATTCTTTGCTCCCATGTTTGCATGTAGACTCCAACTGGGCATTTATAGACTTGTAGAAAGCATATGACAAAGTAACAAGAAAGTTGATTTGGGCAGTACTGGGGTGGTTCGAACTCCCAGAAACACTGGTAGAATAAGTGCAGAAAAACAAAAGCAAAAAATGGAATCTGAAGGTCTTCACAATAACCATTTCATTAGTTTAATAGAATAAGCACTTTCATCTTTATCTAGTTAAAGACTTCTTCAGAATAAAAATAATTTACTCACTTCTCAGTTTTAAACCCCTAAACACAGTCACATGATTCAATTAAATAATTCAAAACATTAAATTCCCTTGTGCCTAACAAATAAATGTACATGGTGAAATAAAATAAAATACCTTATAAGTACTTGTTTAAAAAAAAAACATTTTTCTTCTAGTTTCTCAAAATTTTTTTTGTTCAAAATGTGCGAAACAACAAATAAGAATTAATTATTGATTACCATTATATCTCATATGTGCCTTTAGTTTAAATAGGCAAATAATGGATGATATTTCATTCAAAACCTGGCTAGCTAGCTGAATTTAGGCAAAGCTGCCAGTATAACTCTCTTTTTTCTAAATGTAAGAAGCATAGGTTCATAGGTTCATAGGTAAGTACTAGGCTATCTGCCCATGGACATTTATAAGCTAGCCACAGAGTGATGGCTTTCGCCTCCCCATTAGATTAGTAACCTGGGCCTCTGTCAACAGGGCTCCTGAAGTGATCCCAGGGTAGAACTTATGATTACCCATCCACTCATCAAGATTTCTCTTGAAGAGGGTCAGAGAGGAGCTCTGTTGAATATGGATTGGGATTCTATTCCAGAGTGAGGGGAGTCGCTGGGACAGGAATCTATCCCTCCAGCATGTCCTGTTTATTGTTCTACATAGGTTCAAGTCGCTAGAATGAGTGGTTCTGAGGGATCTCATTTTTTTAGGTGAAGCATGTCCATTAGTTCAGGGTTTGACATGGCCCTATAGGTCAGGCATAGGTCACCTCTGAGCAGACTGTAAGCGACTGAGAAGAGCTGAAGCTTTTTTAGTCGTGCTTCATAGGGTAATTGTTTAAGGCCCTTAATCCTCTTAATGAGGTACTTCTGTGGTCTTTCTAGTTGTTGCAGGTGTCTAGTGAGGTACATCCCAAATGGGGCATTGTTCTCTATTATGGGCCTAATGAGTGAGGACTAAAGAGGCACAATCACCTCCTTGGATCTGGATGAGAAACCCTTTGTGATCAGGTGTGCCACATAGAAGGATTTCCTGACCGTTTTGGCTATGTGGTTATCAAAGGAGAGCATGCTATTTACTTGGGTACCCAGGTCCCTAATTACTTCTTCTGTACTTAGTGGATTCCCATCTATGTGGAGTTTGTAGGTACTTTGTTTTTCTCATGGTCCGCCCCTCGGGTTCTCTACTCTTTCTAATATAACAAATTTAAAATTGCGCCCTGGAAAATCATTGATGCATTTGCAAAGTACATTTGTCAGTTTCTTTTATCTGATTTCATATATGTGTTTGTATATTCTTTCTTTCAACTTATGCTTCATTTTCCCCACATAGACTCTGGAGCATTTCTGACATAGGGCTATGTACACTAGCCCTGTAGTGTCACAATTAAATTTGCCTTTCACCTTGAACACTTGATTATTGGTAATGAAATTTTCCCTTACGTTGATAAATTTACAATAACTGCAAACCCCACATTTACTCATTTTGCAGTTATTAACTACTGAATGATTGGTTACGCTTTCAAAGGTACTCTTAAAACTCAGCCCTTTCTTGAACACTGCCATAGGTATTTCTCCCACCTTCTCTCTCACTATTCTGTCCTTGATCAATATAGGCCAATTTTTAATTTCTTTATAATTTCACTATCTATGGAATAAGTCATGGAACTTTTACATTTTTTAGTTTGTTTCTTATTAGTATACTCCTGAATTTGATATGTTGATTATCCCATATTATTATTATGTCCAGGTGTTAAAATTGTTAAAGTTTTTGGAAAACTAGAAGTAAGAAAAATGTTTTTGAAAATAAGTACTTTTATAAGGTATTTTATTCTATTTGAGCATGCATGTTTATTTATTAGGTACCTGGCTCTTTAATGTTTTGAATTATTTAATTGAATCATGTGACTGTGTTTTGGGGTTTTAAACTGAGAAGGGAGTGAATTGTTTTTTATTCTGAAGTCTTTTACTAGATAAAGACGAAAGTGCTTATTCTATTTTACTAATAAAATGATGATTATGAAGAGCTTCACATTTTTTTTGTTTGTTTTTATGTTAGTTTGTTGTATGTGTAATACATTATAATTAGTGCAGGCTATGTACAAGGACCCAATGACTCCAAGTATGAACAGTGTTCAGTCTCATAGAGGGGTTCCCAGTGGGTGTGGGTGTATATCAGGGTTCATCTCTGAGCCCACTGCTGTTCATACTGGTAATGGACTACATTAGCAAACAGGTTGGAGGGGACAGATCAACAAAATTGCTGTGTGCAGATGATGTGGCATTACAGGCAGACTCTGAACAAGAACTTCAGCAAAGGATAGGGGAATGGAATGCAAAACTGAAGGCACATGGTATGAAACTACGCACAGATAAGACGGTAATGGCAGCAAATAGTGGAAATCAGGAGAAGCTGAGAAATAAGATAGAAGGGAAGATAGTGGAACAGGTTAACAGCTTCAAGTATCTGGGAGGGGTGGCTGATGAGAAGGGAAGTCTGAATGAAGAGGTCAAAGCTAGAATCAGAGGGACTGCAGCCAACTGGCAAAGAGTGTCAGTTGTAGTGTATGATAGACTGGTTATAAATAAAAAGTTTATCACAAGCAGTTTTTCTATGTCTGTGTTTTCCTTCTCTGATTAATCCGACAGTATGACTGCAGCCATGAAAAGTCAAGCGTGCGTCTATAATGGACACAAAACAGGTAGAGGATTTCTTAAATTGTTCCTGTTCCTGAAACTAATTTAAAGTTTTTTGCCAGTAGTAAGGACTTCCAAAAGCAGCTTGAAGTGTTTCCTGCACTCGTTTCTCTGCAGCTATACCCACTCTACCTATAATCCCCTTCTCACCATCCTTCTTCCTCCTATAATCATAATATGAACACCACCTCATACTAAGACATCTCTCAGTTTCTCCTCACTGTCTGTAATCAGACAATCTCTTGTATCTCTTTAAAATATCTCATTATAATTGTCTCAGGTTTCATTTATACAAATAATATGACTGTTGAGTTTTTCCTGCAACTCATGTTGTGTTTTTCATTGCTCTTTACTGTGAAACATATGTTCAATGTTTTATTCTCATTACATTTTTTCACTCCTATGATTTGTAGTATAACATGGTACTTCTTGATTTAAAATATCTGTGCTTGATGTTTTGTAGTGTAACATGAAACTTTGTGATTTAAAATGTCTGTACTTGATCTTTGAAAGATTGTGTTTGTGGAGCATTTCTCCCCATTCCCCCACTGAAAATGAGTACTTTCTGGTCCATTTGGACTTTCCCTGTAAAAAAAAAAAAAGTCAAATAAATAAATAAATAAATTAGGACACCTGGTCACAGTACAATAATACAATAATCCCAAGGTGGATATCCAAACAAACAAAATCCAAAATTGTGTAAGAAATCCACCACAAGGCAATGGGCAGTCAACTTCAGAAAGGAAGCATAAGATACTACAACAGTGTAAATCCACAATTTATTTCAGCTGTAAAAATCCACCAGTAGCTTTTCATTTTTGTAAGGAACAGACCTCATCAAATTATACTCAGTGCCATACAATCAGTTTTATACTAAATCCCAGCAATGATAGTAAGAGACACAATAAACTTTAAGAAATGATTAAAAAAACATTTAAAAAGAAAGTTAAACACTCTAACTTTAACTAAGGTAGATCCCAACATTAAAAACACAACAGTCTATATATGGTTGAATGTTTAAAATGTGTATAAGAAATATATTTTATATATATATATATATATATATATATATAAACATAAATATGTGACCACTGGTGCTCTACGTTATACCTAATATTTAAGTATGTATATGCATACGTGTGTGTGTGTGTGTGTGTGTGTGTGTGTGTGTGTGTGTGTGTGTGTGTGTATATATATATATATATATATATATATATATATATATATATATATATAAAGACACAATAACAACATATAAATATATATATATATATATATATATATATATATATATATATATATATATAGGTATCCATAGATATTCTAATAAAATGAGCTAACCTTATTGATGAGGCATAATTGCAGACTTATAATTTCGAAAAGTTCTGCTTTAATACTGGTGTTAACTATACAGAATCATTTAATCCCGCATGGTAGGTTGTATCAAGCCACAACTGCCATACCAACTCATAGTTCAGTTTTTTTATTTCCAAGTACCTCCTCTAGGATTATGAGGAATTTTCTCTAAAATGACAAAATAAAAGGCTTTAAAGTCCAGTCATACCAGGGAATGTCTATACAAGGCATTATTTATATTACATTTTGATATGTCATCGATATGCTCATAAATACATTTCTTAACTTGTCGTTCTGTTTTCCCTAAGTAAAATGCAGGGCATGTAGAGCATAGTGTAAAATAAACCAAGCCTGTACTAGAACAGTTTCCCATTTCTGGATGTACTAAAGATCTCAAAGTGCTGTGCAATGTGATACAACTGGTTTCTAAATATATTTACATTGTCCACATTTTCCACACTTGATAGTACCTCTTTTAACTTTTCCACCTCAAACATGTTTTTTTATTCATCTTGACTATATTCTTAATATTATTTGCCCTCTTGGAAATAAATGTAGGTTTTACTCCCAAAATATTTTTCAGTGTGTTCTCGCTAGTTAAAATACCCCATTGTTTGTTAAAAATACCAGGGCACAAAAAACTTACATGGGCTAGATCAGTCCTTCCCATCTCATCAAACACTCTGGTACCTCTCGTCTCCTGGCTTCTTTATAGTACTAGGAAATTGCCTGGGGAACTATTTTTAGATTGACTAAAAAATTGTTAAAAACTTTGAGTAAAGTATTCTTTTTTAATTCAGGATTGCTTTTTGAACAGCTGAAATCATATTCAGCTATTTTTCAAACCTTCACTGCCTCTTTTGAAGAAATATTCTCCAGATCTTTGTTCCTTCTTCTTAGGCCCTTATATATATAAATATATATATATATATATATATATATATATATATATATATATATATATATATATATATATATATATATATATATATATATATATATATATATATATATACATAGAGAGAGAGAGATTTATTTGTTTATTTATGTTTGTTTGTTTGTTTGTTTGTTTACCAGGAGGGTCAAAATAGGCTATGCAAGACCCTTTTTCAGGGATGACCTGGGTAGAAATCTATAAGAATACATAATACACATAGAACAAAATTGCATACATGATAACCAACGACTGACAAAGAGAATGAAAAGGAAATTAAAAACATTGTTTAAGCAATTGCATAACTGAAAATAAGAAAACAGAATCACTGTTTTAAACAAAGTTTACAGAATACAGCTTATTATTATTATTACAAATAATAATATTAATAAAACGTTACTAACAGTAAGTGAATGACTAAGATGGGAAATGCAATGGTTAGCAGGTTGAAGGAGAGATAGCTAAGAGTGATGAGAACTTATAAAATAGGAATTAGATAAAAGGGTGAAGGAGGGAGGTGTAAGTTAAGAAAGAGGAGAGATACAGTGCAAAAGCAGAAGGGAAGTGAATAAATAAGAGTGAAGGGAGCAGAATGCAATAGGAATGTAGCGAACATTACGAGAAGGAGGGAAGAGCACAGGTTGCACTCGTTGTTTGCAGAGTTTGTATGATTCTCTTGATACTTCTTCCAGGGTTATCGGCACTGGCACTATTTTAAGGAGGTTTGTTTGGCTGCATTCTCAAAACCTCCCAGATAATGTAAAAATAAGATTTTAAATTCTTCCTCTATTAATTGAGAGAAGGTCACATAGCTTGGTAATTCAAGCCAATTTAATGTTTGGAGGGCAAGTGATGAGATAAATCTTAGCAACAGACTTATCAGCTTTGTTACAACCGCTCTATTCTTTTATTTGTATTGAGTCAATGCTTGTAAAATAAGAGAGACATAAAATACAATAGTTAGAAGAAAGGACATTGCTGTAGCTTTATGAGAGTATTCCATTGGACAGGTAGATGCTCTGTAAAAGAGGTTCAGTTTTTGGTGAGCTTTTGATTACGTATTGAATATGTTTAAGACATTTAGTTATTTAGCCAAAATGACACTAAGTAATTTTGTTTCAGAAATTCACTCTTCCTGAGTATTTTGAATGTAAAAGATTGAAAACTTTTGATGGGATTTAGTTACAGATAAGCCAGTTCTCAATAGCAGTTAAACAATCTTCTGTGATAGAATTTAGCAAGAATAATGAGAAAGCTGAGCAGATTAACGAAGCATAATCTGCATATTGAATGAGAGTATCCTGAGTCAAGCAAAGGGGAGATTATTTATGAGCAAACAATAATAGTAGACCAAGAAAAGATCAACAACTTCCCACTCTAGAAATACCTGTTGACAACCTGTGTGATAAAAGGTATGACATCCAAATAGGGTATGTTCAAAAATAATCTTTGGCATACATAATATACCACTGTTAGTTCATAACAATATATCTGTGAAACCTGGCTACTGTTATTTCAGTTCTCTGATGTGTGAGCACTATTGTCAAAATAAAAAATATACACTTTACCACCCTAATGTAAGGTATATATATGCAGATAGAAAATAAGTTTCCAAATGATGCCATACTGTATAATGCTCACTGAACTACAGACAAAATGGCAACATGCTCAAAACCATGCACATTGTTACATTTTTGTTTACCACATCATCAAACGTGTGCTTGCAGTATGAATGCCTCTGAATCACCCAGTCACAGCTTTACACACCAAACTATTCATATGCAGGGTGTGCATGAGATACACCTCAAGTGGTGTTGCATCATAGGCTTCAGCTGGAGATCAGTACTTGGCAACATGGTGTTTACGTGAGCAGTCCAGGTCTGCATGAGCCAATACTCACAAGTCAGAAAGACATGTGCAGCTATATGCATGTGACTACCATCTTGCTGAATTCCCTTGATAGCAGTGACATTATGGTTGTTGATTCAAGTACTGTAAATCAGAAGACTCCTGGATGGTGTGTGAATAACACAAAAATTATTTTATTATGTATTAACTAGGTTGGCCCTGCTGAGCAATACTCATTTTCAGAGGGGGGGGGGGGGTTCTGAGATCATACATAAGAAAACATATTCAAAATGCAATATATTGTTCAAATACACCATAAATAGATAGGTCATAAAATAATATTTGCATGTGCACTACATTTCAGTGTTATGTCAATATTTACTCCACAGAAATGTCATGCAGTTGCTTCTGAGTCCATATGATGGTCCATTTAAGAAGATGGAGGCTTGTTAACCTATTGCTTATCTGAAACAATCCTGTGTTGGTTTGTGATTTTTTAATCTTTACTATTATAAAGAGGTGTGACTGTGAGAAAAAGTGAGCAGAACCTACTGCCCATGTTTGTATGCGGTGTAAAAGAAATCCAGAATTTGTGTGACTAGCATAACTGGTACAGTAGGTCAGAGTGATAACTTTACTGTGCTTAATTTAATATTTAATGTTATATTGTTTGTGTGATTTTTCTCATAGATGTTGACTTAAATCTCTTTTAAGTCTGTGGTAACTGATTTTTATTACCCTTTTCTTTCAGAATTCTTTATTTGTTTGACTTTGCAGCTGAAAATGGATATTCAAGGAGACTTGAGAGTGAAAGAACATCCCTTCCCTGATATCAGACCATAGCAGTGCTTGGGGTCTGTAACATTTATTACACACCTTTGAAAGCACTGTTATGGTTGGCTATCGAGCTGCAGTAGTGCATTATTAGTATATTCAATTTTTGCTGTGGATATTCTGCCTTATCGCTTTCCTTTCCCTAACATTTTACATTTATCGAGTTATACAGGGGAAGCCTTTTTAAACAGTCAATATTTATTTCATATTTATTTCATTATTAGTATATTATTTAACCATTTTTGAGCATAATCATGGCGCTGCATGCACTACAGCTTTTTTATTGGAAAATTTGCTACAGTCTCCAAGACTGATGTTATTTTTTTGTGAAACATGATTATTGAATAATGACTGGAAACCAGTTCTGTCAGGGTATAAATATTTCACTTTAACATACATTCTAACAAAAAAATCAAGTGGAGATGTTATGATATGGATTAAAGACTGTTATGAGACATTTGATAACACCAATACTGTAAATTGTATAGCTGTGAGAATAAAGACAACCTTGGAATATATAACTATTGTTGGAGTGTATGGACAACCAATGTCATGTGCTGATGTCCTCAAGGAATTCATACATTTGTTAAGTGAAACACAGGAGAAAAAAATAATAGTGGTGGGGACTTAAAACTTACCAGAAACAGACTGTAATAATATTGATTAAACAACATTAGTAAGGAAATTATTTACATCTTATGCTCAAAAAAAACTATTGTTTCAGACTGTAAAACAGCCTACTAGTATAGTAAACACCCTAGATATTGTTTGTGTTCCTAAGGAAATGACTAGCCCTTCATGTCAAGTTTTACCACTGTTGATATGCAGTAATCATTGAGTTATTAAGGTAAATATGTTGATAGATAATTCTGACAAAATTAAATTTAAACCAATGCACAGAACATTAATAACAGATTATATGGAAGCAAAACAGTCACTATGTAAAACTAATTGAAGTGTTGCATTCAGTGAAAAAACTGCAGAAGGAATGTGATAGGTTTTGAAAGAGAAATTGTTTGACTGCAAAAAAAATGTTTATCGTCAGGATCTAAGTACACAATGTATGGAGGCTACATTTCCATTAGAACAATTTACTTGATTAAGGTGAGAAACTAAAAATATAACAAATGGAAAAGAGGTTGAAATATAACTTTGAAAACTGAAATAAACACATTAAACATAGTGTGAGCCAAGATCAAGAAAAACTGGAAGAAAATTTATATAAAGATATTGAGCATAATAGGAAACCATTTTATAGATACATAAGATGTGGTAGGAGTAAAGACATACAAACTGATAAACTGTGTGTAGGTTCTAAACTTTATCCCTAGACAACAGATTATAGATATATTGATTCATGTATATTATTTAAAAAAACAAAAATCCATTATTTATTTATTTTTTTGCTATTCACTTGAAGAACTGAGGAGGCAAGGCTGTGGCTATAGGAAGATGATTAATACAAATGTACCTATTGGCTTGCTATAGTAAAAGCCAAATATATACGTTTTAACCACATTTGCATTGTGTAAGTCAGTGCAGCTATGTAGGATAGGAACATACTGAGGCTGTTTTATCTGAAACAGACTAAGTGATATGGCTGTACACCACTGATAGTTATCGCTGATGATCTATATTAATTTTAGAGGAGGGCAGGCTCTATGTCATTGTTACTGCTCCAGCAGATTTGTTACTATCATTGTAGAGGAAGAACTAGCAGCAGCAGCAGCACATCTACAGTCCCAGTCTTGTTCAGCTACTCATTCCTTCAGTTGTGCCATTGTGTTGATGTGCAGCTTTATCTTACAGACTAGGAGGAAGGTGAGTTGAACCAGGTATGCTACCACAGCAAGCAGGAAAGACTGATATCATGCATGGTATAAGTGGTACATTACGGGACGTGCACTGTATATCACTTATGATGTCTCACTTATGCCAACCTTCCGATTGTGCCTCTACTAAGTCCAAATGAAGAGACGCAGAGGCAGCTCTACCACAAACAGTTACTACTGTAGTCCAGGCTGGATCTGCTGATGGGGGTAGGACTGTAAATACCCTTCTCAGGCAGGCAGCCCTTCCCCATAATTTGTGGTGGTCCAGCTATAGCTGTAACACTTGGCTGACATTCTGATATACAGACATCTGGAAGAACAGCTCAGCCATATCAAGAGCCTCATGAAGCAGAACCCCTACTCACTTGCCAGAGTGGCTATGACCACTGGGTCACCAGGGGGTAGCAACATCCATGATATCAGGTGACCAGAACCATCAGCTGTCAAGGGGTTTTAGTAGGTTTTCTTCGTACTGAAATGGTAGTCCCCCCAGTAGCCATCATACCTCATATGATATACCTCCCTTGTGCATCCTCCAGTCCTCTCCATCACCATTTGTTCACCATCTGTATGCATGTGTCCATCTCTTGTCACCCCACAACCACAAATTTGTTTAATTAATATTAGTCTTTTAGATAAATTATGTTAATATGTAAACACACACCATTATGATGGAAAACTTCAAAGTACATTGGCCATGTTATGAAGCATCTTTGTTTTACAATAATTGTAATTCCCAATTACAGAAGCATATCTGCCTCAACCAATGCCCTGTTCTGATCCCATGAACTAACAACCCCCCCCCCCCCAGCAAAACAAAAAATGTCAATTTATTCTACTGGCATACCAGCTAGATGGCCAGATGCATGACTTGCCCCCCCCCCCCCTTTCCCACTTGCCCAGCCATTCTGGTGTCTGTGCCCTGCCCCTCCTTCCTCACACTTCAGTAACCAAAAAATATATAAATAAATTCAGCTTTTAAACTGTACCAAACTGCTTGCTACAAATGTAACAAACAGTCATTACAGTTTAAACCCTTCCTGCATGGAGCAGTACAATGCTCAGGTTTTAGTTTAAAAAAATTATATTTTTTTTCTTTTAAACTCTAGCAAATTACTTGCTACAAATGTAGCAAACAGTTGTTATAATTTATACCCTGTCTGCATGGAAACTACAGCACTTAGGTTTTAACTAAAAAAGATTTACTTTTACTTTTAAACTGTAGCAAGTTGTTTGCTACAATGTAGAAAGCAGTTGCTACATTTAAGACCATACACAGAGTGATAAAGTGCTCAGGTTTGACTGCAAATGTAATACCAGCTTTTAAAAGTCAGTATTGTTCAAAAGAATGGTCAGAATGATGGTTGATAAGTGTTAGTCACACTCCTATCACTTTTCAACCAGAGTTGTTCCCCTCTCGCCCTGCCCAAGCTATGTTGCTGCCCAGTTATACTCCTAGTGTTACAGCTGTGTCTTTGTAAAAAAATATAAATTGTAGTGTGGTGGTGGTGGCTAAAGAGGGAGAATCTGAGAGACTACATTGAAGCAGTCTCAGCTAAATAGCAAAATATTGACAATGTAAGGCCCTCAGGATTGGTTATATACTGTATACTGAAATGGATGTTTACAAGACACTTTTTATCTGGTTCTATAATTTACAACATTGTACATACTGTTACACTGAACATTGTATGTATTAGTAACATAGTTAGTCTTTTATTAAGATGCCAGAATTAATTGTAATGCATGATTATTCTTGCATTATTGATGAAAGTTTATTTAGTTTTAGGTATTACATATAATTTTAACTAGTTACTTTCCAGCTGTGATTTTGAAGCGCTGTGCTCCAAATTGATTGGGGTAGATGGTTTTCCATTCCCAGTATACTCATAACCTACTTATGATGATTATGTTTAATTAGTTTAATTAATATTATTTTTTAGATAAGTTATGTTAGTATGTAAGCACATACCATTGTTAAAGGCAGGCTGGGGTGCTCCACAATATAGAGGATTATGACTTGATCTCTAAATGTAGCCAATGTATTATGTGTTGAAGACATTGATGTCAAGAAATTCACCTCAAGAGCAGACCAAAGCTTGAGTAGTGAATCTTAGCATCCATTGTCAAGAATGTATAATAAGTAATTATGATCAAACAAGCCCAATCATAATTCTTTGTAATGCATTTAGCTTGGAGCTGTTTCTGCTGCATGCACTACCAGTTACAAGGAAAAAAGGGTAGGAGCACAGTCTTTTACAGATTTAAAAGCCATAAAAATAGTGCAGTCACACAGACGGCAGGCAAAAATTAAATGAAATATGTATCTGTACAAATGGCTTTAAAAGGTGTTAGACATTTCATTCTGCCACTGTTTTTTGTGTGTGCATGCATGTGTGCATGTGTGAGTCTATGTGTGCGTGTTTGTGTGAGCAATCAGTATAACAGCATTTAATATTGTGAGAACATTTTAGATGGTTTTCTGTGGTACCTATTGCTAGCACAAGTATTGGACAAGAGCTTGAGAGTGCCAGGTACCTAACAAAGTTTTGTTAAGTACCTCACTTACTACACAGAGGAACATGATCAGGTTTCTCATCCAAACCAAGATGTTACATGTTCAAGATATTAATGTGAAGAAATTAAACTCAAGAGCAAAGCTTGAGGTATACCTTCACATCCATGTAGAGAATACATAACTACTTTGTTATGATTAGAGACCCAGTCATAATTCTTTGCAGTACATAGAGCATCAGCTGCACAGCTTTAAAGCCATAAGACACTTAGTGCTGCGACACAGACAGCTGCCAGAAGCTGTGTGTGCCTCAGGCAGACTAACAGCTTTATAACCTGTTAACGCTTCATTCTGGCTTGTTTTGTGTAGCCACAGGAAGGGTGTTTCAGCTTTTAGAGCAGCTTTAGCTTCTTATTGTTCTGTGGTTTCTGCTGTGTAAAATCAAGTGACAAACTACAGCACAACAGCCGTGAGAACCATTGTCATAATAACAAGCTTGCCCTTATCCAGCTTTAGAGCATAATCTGCACACTCTACATTTCTTGTGTATATTATACTCGAGAACAAATCTGATTGAGTTTAGGGGAGGGGTGTCCATTTCCAGTACTTGCTAAAGTTGTTATTAAGTTCATCGTCTGCCCCATATATTGGAATTCAGTGTTCAGGAAGGTGCAGACAAATATTTACTGGAAGTGTTTGTGTGGTAATAATGGATTCCTGTCTTTCAAAAGAGTTTTGCTGCAAAGTAAATGAGAATAGTGGTGCCCATTCTCTAACCAGATGATATTCAAAGTAAATCTGAATGTACTAAAGGATAGTGCAGGGACATTATGACTGTACTTATAGCATGAATATTGATTGTCATAGGGCATAACGTTTTAATGACTGACAGTAGAAGTGTTTTATTATTTGTAGTAGTATCACAATGAAGACTTGCTGTGTAAATGTTGGTCATTAATGCATATATTAAAGGGGAAAATAAAGGCCCTTCCCACCTGCCCAGCCATTCAGGTCCCGTTTCTGTGCCCTGCCCCCGACCCTTTTTCCTTACACTTTAGTAACAAAAAAATATATAATTTCATCTTTTAAACTGTACCAAACCACTTGCTACAAATTTAGCAAACAGTCATTACAATTTATATCCTGCATGCATGGAGCATTACAGCACTCAGGTTTTAGTTTAAAAAAATATATATATATTTTCAAACTTCAAAATTTCTAGCAAACTACTTGCTACAGTTTATACCCTGCCTGCATGGAGCACTAAAGCACTTAGGTTATACTTAAAAAAATGTCTTTTACTTTTAAATTGTAGCAAATTGTTTGCTACAGTGTAGCAAGCAGTTGCTACAGTTAAGACCACACACATAGTTTAAGTTTTTTTTCTACAACCACACCCACAAAATGATGTCATGATAGGTATTGGGCAGTAATTTACATACAACTAAAGGCATTCTGGATAAGCTAAAAACAAAACGTACATCTTTGAAAGAGCAGCTTCTTAATTACACTGTAGTTTCACTACTATATTATCACGTAAATTTTAATGCATGGTCCTTCATCTAGAATATTTAGTTGATAACTTGTCTTTATAGGAAGTTTGAAACTCCAACTGATGTGTTTAGCACGGAAATACATTAACTATTTATTAGTTTAAGTAGTGAAGCATTGTGGGTTCATTCTGTCATGATGTCAAGGTAGGGGTTTTCAGATCCAAGGAAAATTTCAAGAGGCCATCCTTATCAATAAAATAAAACACAAAAGCAACTCACTCTTTGCATCAAAAGATTTCTAATTTGGTATTGTATGTAGTAGGGAGGTTATATCCAACTTCAATGGTTTGTTACTTACACTTGTTTCAGAATATTAGCAAAACTCTTTAACATTTAAAAGACATGTACTATTAAAATGGATGAGGATATAGTTATTAACCTAACCATACTAAATATCTGCAAGTTAATATTTCATGACTGATTGGTATAAAGAATGTATCCCACTCATTTTCACTGTTGTTGACATGACTGTAATGTATATATTTGCCTGGGATCAGAATTATACATGGTTACAATATTTATGAGTGATGATAAATAAAAGAGATTTTATGAAAAAGATAATGCTTGTAAAGCTTTTCTGATAGGTACATTCCAAATAAGGGTCCCCTTAAAAAGATCCTGTTCGGAACTAAACTTTCGTTTCTGAAAAAAAAAATCTTATTTTCTTTTAGCCAATACTTCAGCTAGCATAATCTTTGAGTTGTAAGCTCTTTCAGTAGATCTGCCTTCTTTGATTTTTACATAAAAACAAAAGGCTGGATTTCTAAAGGTTACCACAAAGTATACTCTATGTGTATATGTTCCGAATTCAAGACCAGCCCTACCACGATACTTGCGCTATTTACACAGAAAGCTTACAGTATGTGTACACGTAGTTTACAATTTGTTGTAACCTTTATGAATCCAGCCTATCTTATTATACTAACCCTTCCTTTATGCTTAAGATAGTAACTGAAGCTGATTTATGGGATGCTGTGCACTGGTCAGCAGCTTGATTTCACGTTTTCTAGTGTGAAAAGTGAAAATGAGACATAAGGATTAGTAAACCTGACAGTTTTAGTAAGGTTCAGTTGATGGCTGGTGGGTGTACTGCCTGGATGCCAGCAAAGATGAAACTTATAGAGCCATGAAAGAGGGTCGACTAGAAAAGGTGAAGAGAAAAAACTGAGTGACAGATAGAGATGGGAGGGTGGAAGACCAGCAACACTAAAATTGGTAAGTAGATCTGAGACTGAGTGGCTGAGAAGGATTTGACTTTTGTTGACTTTGTTGGACTTGTGTAAGCCTGGGGGCATGTACCCCACTTTGTGTCACTGGTGTTTGGAAGGACACTGAAAGGAAAGAAGAAAAAAGAGGTGGCTGTGAGTGAAACAATTGTTGTTCTTAGTGGAATTTGTATGGGACATCTCATGGTGTAAACTACATTTTGCATAGTAAAGCATTTTCAGAGATTGTTGTATATGACAAAAATGGTTTACATTCAAAACCTGGAAACTGTATCAGTCAACCAGCATGTGGTCGGTTGAATGACAGTTTTCAAGTCAGCGTAATGTCGAACCAAAATGTATTGATTACACTACAACGAATGGGTAGTGTAGTTTGAATATTTGGGTTCGACATTGTGCAGGGAGATCGCGATTCAGTGAGGAACAGGGAATTAGCCCATTTCTTCACTGTAGTGCGATCTCAGAGTTGGTATATTTAATGTGCAGGGGGTGTTGCAGGTGCAGGGGATCATAGCCCCCCTGAAAAATATTATAATTAATGTATCATTGACTGTAGAGTGTAACAGTATGCTAATGTGCATAGCAGGAGGTGTCCTGCTAAGTTGAATACAATGAGCTACAGATGTTGATGTATTCATTTTTGCCTTGGTTGCTGTTTCAAAATTCCGAATTCAGCTTTTCAGGTTGACATTCTGAACAGTCGACCAAAGTGGATTCAGAATTTCAATAGTAAACCGATATAGATACTAAAGTAAACAAGTACTATTTTTTTTCTTTTTTAGTTTAAAGAAATGTAGACATAGTGTAAAAAGAGAAGAAAGCCTGGACAAGAGCATATTTAGGTTAATACTCTGTGATATTTGGTTGTGGTGGGAAATGGAGGGTAAAAGTGCACAGATTATAATATATGTAGAGTTAATATGTTTTCTCTTACTTTTGCATATGTGAATGTCTGGATGAATGTTCTTAGTTTAATCTAATAATAATTTTTTTTCTGTAGGCAAAGGGGTTTTAAAAATAAGAGAACACCATGAATGTGATGAAACATTTTCATTTAACAAAGAAATGGTGTGAGTTGAGAGGTTTGCAGCTGGGGTCAGCAATATGTTTTATTTTTATGTTTCCATGGCGACAAGCTGGCTACATGCATGCAATAAATCTGGAGAGGTCTGGACACTGTATGCTGAGAGAAATGGAAAATTATAAGGTACAAGGGCAAGTACAAAATAAAGTCTGAAATTATTGGATGTGAATGTTAGATAGTAGCTTTCCTGGTACCTAAATGTTTCATTGCATTTTCTAGCAAAGTGTATATGTTTTGGTTTTCTTTAGAGATAGCTAGTACACTTTTTTAAGACTAAAAGTTAATGTTTTCTGAAAGTATACAAGCTACTTTTCAGATCTGTGAGGGGAATAAAGACAAAACAAGAACAGATGGCAATTAGTGCAAGTAGAAGCACAGGCTGGGACATGTGACTTAACATAATCTTCATTTTAAGTTAGGTAACGACTGCAGGTGTAGCTGACAATTTGCTGCCCTGTCCATATTAGGAGGGTTAAACTTCATTATTTGAAAATGTGCATCCCTTTTTAAATTTGATTTAATTCAATAGGTTCTGAGGTGTTCTGGGTGTGTGTTTGCTTTTTGTTTGAGGTTTTTCATTAAAACAAAAAGCCTTGTAAAATGTGATGTAGGTTCAAATAGAGATGACAAGAATCAGCTGTATAGAAAATCAACCTGCCAAACATTAGTGGGTGCATCTAACACAAAAGCTAGAAATAAACATTTAAAAATAATGTCATATATAATAGATTGGAATTATAACTTCTTATCATAATGGCTACACTATCCATCTTATTTTGGATCATGAATGGCCTCACGGGTATAGACAAAAATGGTAAGAGTAGTGAATTATATTAAGAAATACAGAGTGAAAATAGCAATGCTACAGAAAACACACTTAAAGAGAAGTGATGGTGTGAATTTGATAAAGAAAGGATTTCAGGATGGATATTTGGCAGAATATCAGGGATAAAGAAAAGGGAAGTACTTTTTATTAATTGGTAGAAGAGCTCCAATAGTAATACAAGGTGCAAAAAAAAGATAATAATGGTAGATTTGTGGTAGTAAGGGGCTACTGGTGTGGTGGGATTATGTTGGCATGTATTTATAGGGTCTATATTAAATCAGCAAATGCTTAAAAAAGTGAACACTGATTTATTGACCCCATGTAATTGAAAGCTTACAATCCTGAACACTGAGAACAGTGATTTTTTTTTTTCCCAGGGAAACAAAATCGCTGTTCCACAAAAAAAATAAATAAATAAATAAATAAAAGTTCAAAACATTACATAAAGTAGAATGAAAAGTTTTATATCAGCAATTTACTAAAAAGTTTAGGTTCCTTTTTGTTTCGCTCTGTTTGTATCCGGTTTGTGTTTTAATGAAGTGACTCCGCGAAACCCAAAAAAAAAAGAAAATAAGGGGTTTTGAGTGCGTGTTTGTTTGTGTTTCTAATACCTAAAACACTCTGGAGTAGTGCTTTGATTTCTGTTTCTATCTACTTGTTTGCTTTCTGGATTAATTTTTGTCTTGGAGTCGTTGTCGGTCAGTGGCGCCAATTTTGTTTTCCTATTGAAGTCTTTTGTTGTGAGGAAGGGTACTGTGTTTCAAGTTTTGATTTTGGAGGATAAGAGAATGGCTTTGGCACTGTATGCGTGTACTAAATGTAATCAGCGTTTGTCTTTTGAGGAGCTTTCCCAGGGGAAGCAGCTGTGCAAGGAATGTCGGATAGCACATCCGCATGGTTAAGTGTACATACTGCAAATCAGAATTCCAGCAATTAAGATTTTAACCAATTATCTACAAGGACCATCTATTTAAACTGGTATTTTGTGTGATTCATTGTTCTGATGAAGTCAACTGTGGATTGATGAAAGCACTAAACTTTTTAATAAATTACTGATATAAAACTTTTCATTCTACTGGTGGAGATCTACTTTCTTTTTCATTTATTTCTGGAGTACATCTCGCCCAGGTGCTTATTTTGTTGGTTTGAAGATAGAAACTTCTTCAGAAGCTATAGCTAGTGAGTGGGATAAAATGAAAGTGGAATTTAAAAATAAGGTAGAAACAAAAGAAAAAGAGATATGGTTATGAAGTAACAAAAATGATTTAGTGTGTTTGACAAAGGTTAAAGTTTTGCAGATTAAGAGGAATCTCACAGAACAAGAAGAGGCACAACCACAGAGTGCTAAAGGGAAAATAAAGGAGTATCTGGATAATATGTATGTGTTTAGAAAGATTGTTGTTAAGCAACTGTTTTATGATAATAACTCCAGAGCGCATTAGCACAATGACTTAGGCAACAGAAAGTAGAAAGGGTTAGGGAACCTATAACAAGAAAAAATAACCAGAGATCCTATAGAAGTATAACAGATATTTAAATTTTTTTTTGAAAATTTGTATAAAGCAGGGAAATGTAGAAATCAAGAAAAAGCGCAAATGGAAATTTTATGGAAGACTTAAGTATCCCAAGAGGTAGATGAGGCTCAAATATTAACAGTTAAAATGGGATGAGATGAAATAAAAAAAATAGTGACGTAATCAATCTGCAGGAACATCTCCAGAAATAGATAGTATTCCTGTGGAAGCTTTGAAGCTAGGAGGGAAGAAAGTGCTAAAAGATCTGGAAGGTTTTGTTTAGCAGTATTTTAAAAGCAGGAGAAGGCTCAACATCCTGGAAGAAAGCTGCGGTGGCCGTAATACCTTAACACAGTAAACACCCATCAGACCCAGCTTCATACATGCCCATTCAATTTTAAAAACATGATTGCAAAGTGTTTGCTTCTATAATAGCTAAAGGAATAATAGATATGGATCAATGTGGTTTTGCGGAGGGGAGGCACACATTTGATAAAATTAACAGAACAGTGATGATCCAGTGGCACAATGGACAGCATTGTCATCTCACAGGAAAAGATACTCTGGTTTGACTCATAACTGGACTGCCTTCTGTGCAGATTCTGCATGTCCTCCTTGTATTCACATAGTTTTCTTCTAGGTGCTCTGGATTCCCCCCATATTCCAAAGACATGTAGAAGGTGGATTGGACCCTCTATATTGGCCACAGGTGTGAGCTACTGGGCAAATTTGTGGTAAAGAAAAATAGTTGTAGCAGGCTAGCCACCTGACAGTGTGAACCGTGGCTCTACATATTTGTTACTGTTAAACTGACACCCCAACACCTTATGTAAAAATGGGAAAAAGGGATTGTGGATGGATGGATGATCCAGACAGAAGCAGAATTTAAGAAACAACGGCTGGCAAGCCAATCGCAGCAAGCCATCTGAGGCAGGTCAGCTCGGACTCAGGTTTCAGTGGGGGGAGGTGGAGAATAGGTAGGGTCAGGATAGGTAGGAGGGCTGAGGTGGGCTGGGCTGTCCAGGGGAAGGGTTGAAAAAGCCGGGAACAAAGCAAATCAGTCTTTTCAACCTCTACCTTGACAGCTTGTTAATCACAGACTTTAGTGGCATTTATCTATATAATCTGTACTATGTTTACTTAATAGTGTAGGAAGCTTAGGGTATTATGCTTAAAGGCATGCAAGCAGTTTTTCAGCAGATAAGTGGGGGTAATGTTGCATTGATTTGGTGTGTTATAATTGTATTTTGTTTTGCAGGCATGTATTTTGATGCTACATGCAAGGGAAGGAATTAAGGTTGTACTTGTAAGATATCAAGTGAAAAGTAGAACACCATAAGGGCTTTGTAAATACTTAACCAAGGATTTGCACTGACTGAAGTAAAGCATAGTTAAAAAAGAGAAATAACTAGGGGACATGCCCTTTGGAAGGCCTGGGGTTATACATGAGACAAAGGAAGAGTTGTACAAGTTTAAAGAAAAAAATATATACACAGGGGATGATATGGTTGAGGCTTAGTTGCTAGCAGCTGAGGCCTACAGTTAATCACATGGCAGGGCCTGTGAGCTGAGGCCTGCAGTTAACCACAGGGCAGGGCCTAGGAACAGAGACATGCAATTAGCCACATGGCAGGGCCTAGGAACTGAGGCATATAATTAGCCACATGGCAGGGCCTGGGAACTGAGGCCTGCAGTTAGCCACATGGCAAGGTCTGGAAACTGAAGCCTGCAGGTAGCCACTTGGGGCCAGGCCTGTGAACTGAGGCCTATAAGTAGCCACATGGTAGGGCCTGAAGACCTGAGGCTGGAAAGTAGCCACAAGGCAGAGCATTTGGATAGGATCAGAAATAGTTGAGGTTCTACTGCTTACCTAGAGCAAGCTTTAACTGTTTTCATAGTTATTTACTGCATTTTTTATTATCTGCACTTAAAAGTACATTTTAGTCGAAATTAGTCTAATTCAAGTCGAAAAGTGTTTGTTTGCTGTTTAATTTAATTGTTTGGCTGCCCACTAAAGTGTGCTAGCCTGTACTACTGACTTATTGCCTTTTCTGCATTTAGCGCGGAGTTGCACTAGAGCACCATCAGGCAGCGCCGGTTAAACAAGGTTAAACTATTTCTGGCTCCGTAAAGTCTGCTCTTCATTTTTTCCCCTAGAACTGCTCTACTTGTAATCTAAACAGTCTATTCTCTATCTGTAAAGCTCAGCACTTGTTCCTAAAGCATTTTTAGTCAGGTAAATCACTTCTATATTATACAAAGTACTTCACTAGCTTAAAACCCCCTTGAGTACCCACTTCCCTATAGGTCCTTTCTGACTCAGTTACACAGCAAACTTTTTCATTTCTTCTAGCATGTCAAAGGGTCAGTTGCTAGTGTCCTCTCCTGCTCAGCTGGTGAATCTGGGAATATTGAGGCAATGTTACAATTGCCTCATGTACACAGACAACCCTCTCCTCCTCCCACAAAACACAAATACATGTGAGAGATGCAACTATATAGCCAAACTGGAGGCTGAGCTCTCTCAACTCAGGACTGGCAAAACCAGACAGGAGGAAAGGTAACCACACACACTATAAACCCAGTCTCACATAGAACTATCACAACTACAAATCAAACACATAAACACACAAATACTCGGAGGCACTGATCAAAAATCTACCAAAACAGCAGAGGCCTCCAAAGCAGACACCCAAACAACTGCCACCTCATGACATAACACAAGCAACACATAGATCACAAAGTCAGTGTGCAAATCAGTCACAGCCCTTAAGGCCAAACACAATGCCAGACACACTTGTCATAGGTAACTCCATAGTCAGACACACTGACGTCCCACTCACCAGACTGAACAAGGAGAGGGTCACAGTAAGCTGCCTAGAATCCGCCACATAACACAAGCACTCAGGTCACTCCACAGCAAGTACAAGTATGACTCAGTCCGTGTCCATGCCGGTGTGAATGACCTGAGATGTACCTCCCTGGACTTCATGAAAAAAAACATAAAGGAGCTCTCAGATTATGTAGCCCAGGCTGGTATGACCCTGACCCTGAGCAGTATCCTACCTTCACCAAGAATGATGCCACAATACAGAGACAAAATGATCAGTTTTAATAATTGGCTTAATTTCTGGTGTCATTCTAAGGGGATCCAATGTCTGTCTGCCTGGAATGACATGCTTGGCAAGCCATGCTGCTTCGCAAGGGACGGCTTGCACCTGTCACCCCTGGGTTTCCGGATATTGGCAAAGGCTCTTGCCACCCCCATAGTGCCTTTTTAGACAAGGCTCAAATTCTAAACCCACCGCCCTAGAAAACAATAATGGAAAAAAACTAAGGGTAATGCTGCTCAATGCCAGAAGTCTAAATCTCAAGATGCATGCCCTCGAAGCCCTCCTCAGTATGGAGAACATCGAAGTCTGTGCTGTGACTGAAACCTGGTTCAAGGCTCCTGAGAGCACCCCGGCACTATCGGATTTTACCTCATATCATGCGTTCCGGCCCCAAAACCCGGACCGTACCACAAAAGGAGGGGGTGTATCCATATTCATCAAGGATACCCACACCTCCAGGCTGGTGGCAACTCACGAAGCATCAGAGACCATTCAGGTGCAATTAACCATAGGCAAAACTGCTCTACAGTTTGTAGCATGTTACAGGCCACCCTCTCAAACTCAGGAACCCCACACAGCCTTCCTGAAGACACTGGAGAGTATAAATGTCTCTCCAAACACTATCATATTGGGTGACTTCAACTACCCAAACATAGACTTGGAACATTACTCAAGCCCCAATACCCTAGCCCAAAGGTTCCTGGAGTTCATAAACTCAAATGCTATGGAACAACTTGTCACCATTCCCACAAGAGGTGAAAATATACTAGACCTGATCATCACAAACATGGGGACAAAATGCTCCACACCAGAAGTATATCCCTCATTGGTGAGATCAGACCATAAACTAATCTCACTGGAGATCCACATCCCGCCCCCACCCCCAACAAAAAAGACCACAGTGAAGAACTTCTCAAAAGCCAACTTCACACTTCTTAAGACTGGTGCGGTATCCTTCAAGGCCCCTGAGCCATTGGAAACCACAACCCACGCTGCTGAATCCCTTACAAATGCTTTCTACGAGCACCTCCAGGATTGCATGGATCAAGCAATCCCAAATAAAATCAAGACCCTTTCCACCAAAGGCAAGAACCCGATCTGGTGGACCCCAGCCATAAACAAACTTTACAAGAGGAGAAAGCTACTACACGATAGAGCAAAATCCCTAAAAGGGAAGACATCTCTGATCAATACTAGTAAAAAACTACGATCACTCATAAAATCATCCAAGGCCAACTTTGAGAGAAAAATCGCCAAGGACTCAAAAGACAATCATAAGGCCTTCTTTAGCTATGTTAGAAATCTGGGTGGAAACTCCCAGATATGCTCAGAATTAGTCCAAAATGATACAAAAATCACTGAACCCACAGACATTGCAAACATACTGGCAGACAGGTTCAGTGAAAATTTCTCCCCTCCCTCCCCCACAAAAGGAGAAATATCTATCCCAGCAGAGTGTAGCCTCCCAATCATCTCAAATGCCCAGGTGAGAGCTGCTCTCTCTAAAGCTAAAAACACAGCATCAATGGGACCGGATGGTGTCCCCGGCTGTGTGCTACACAAACTCAATGAGGATCTAAATCCACACATAAGGCTGCTGTTTAATCTTAACCTTACCACAGGATACGTACCCAAAGAGTGGCGTACGGCAACTGTGGTCCCACTCCACAAAGGCGGTGCTTCTACGGACCCTGGTAATTACATAAGCTTAACAAGCCTGGTCTGCAAAGCTATGGAGAGGATCATAATGGAACTCATAAATAAAGACATAGGGGACCTACAGACATTGGATCCTACCCAATTCGGCTTTGTCAAGGGCAGATCATGCCTCTTGAACTTGGTCGACTTTTTTGAAACAGTCACCAAGGCCATTGATGAGGGTAAGGCAGTTCACACAGCCTACCTTGACCTTGCAAAAGCTTTCGACACAATACCCCACTCGGGTATCATAGAAAAGCTCACCAGCTTAAATGTAAACCCATATGTCACAAGATGGGTTGCAAACTGGCTCAAGGACAGAACCCACAGGGTTAGAGTTGCTGGTGCCATGTCAGACTCAAGCCGGTCACAAGTGGTGTCCCACAGGGCTCAGTCCTGGGCCCCTCTTGTTCGGCATCTACTTTTCAGAAGTGCAGGCAAACACAGGAGGATTGTGGCTGACAAAGTTTGCAGATGACTGCAAACTGGGTGCCATAGTTGAAAATCCATCAGACACAGATATCCTTCAGAGAGGTCTCATAGAAATGGATAACTGGTGCCAGAGCCATGGCCTTAAGCTAAATGACAAAAAATGTATAGTCATACCCTTTGGTAAAAACAAGGTAACCCCAAGTTACCACATAGGTGGCAATCCATTAAGCACAGAAGAGGTTATCAGGGACCTGGGGACCCAAGTTGACAGTAACCTTTCTTTTGACACTCACATTGCCAAAGTGGTTAGGAGGACCTTCTACATTTCCCACCTGATTATGAAGGGATTCACATCCAGATCAAGGGAGGTCATTGTTCCCCTGTACTCTTCACTTATCAGACCAATGATTGAGTACAATGCCCCATTCGGAATGTATCTTACCCGACACCTGCAGCAATTGGAAAGACCCCAAAAGTTCTTCACCAAAAGGATAAAGGGGCTCAAAAATATGCCATATGCTGCCCGACTGAAGAAACTCCAGCTCTATTCAGTCGCATACCATCTGCTCAGAGGTGACCTGTGCCTGACATACAAGGCCATGTCCAACCCGGAATTAATGGACATGCTCCACCTCAAAAAATCCAAATCCACCAGAGCCACAAGAGCAAGAGACTTAAACCTCAACACGGATATAAATAGGACATGCTGGAGGGACAGATTCATCACCCAGAGACTCCCTATGCTGTGGAACAGAATCCCAGTCCATGTGAGACAGAGCACCTCGCTGGCTCTGTTCAAGAGGAATCTTGACCAGTGGATGGGAGATCGTAGGTTTACCCCGGGGATCATCTCTGTATCACTGCTGGACAGAGGCACGGCAAACTAATGGGTATAGTATTCTTCAACCTAAGGGGTGGTGAAAGCCACACAACTCTGGCTAGGCTTATAAATGCCCTAGGGCAGATAGCCTAGTATGAACCTATGAACCTATGAACTCAATGGCAGTTTGCCTTAAACTATTTTATTTACATGGGACAATGATTTTGTATCAGAGAAAAGGCTAGTTATGTTAGTGTTGATGTTTAAAGACACTGGTTTAAGAACATGTAGGCAGATTGCTTAAGTTACTATTTGATGTAATGTCTTTAGTTTGTGTAATTTTGTAACTCAAATCAGTTAGATTTTTGAAATGCCAGGAGATTAGGTTACAAATAGGCTAGAGGGTAAAATATGTACTTGAAGGTATCAGACTAAATTTAAATGACAGAATAGGTGTAAATTAATACTTCAAGTAGGGTTTACTATGGGATTAAGGCTCACTTAAGGCATGAAACAAAGGCACACATGCCTAAGTGTGGCCTGGAGTTTAGGGATGAGATGCAAATGTTTTTAGCAATAGCTGAAATAGTTTTCCTTAGCAATCTAGCAAACAATAGTGGTGGCCTGCAATTAATTAGATGGCTGGGGTCAGTGAAGAATCATATGGAAAGGCTAGGTAGTTGCGGCCTGCTTGTATACTTAATACAACATAAATAATGCTTGGTTCACTAACTTGTGCTTAATGCAAATAAATCATGTCTGGTTAATTTCTTAACAAATAAAATGAAATTAATAATAAAAATAATAATACTACATAATTCAGCTGAGTGGGTCATTAAAGTTAATCTGGGTCTTATGGAATTTACAGCCATTTGCAGGTTATAAATGAGTACATTGGGTAATTGTGGATAGAAAGGTTTGGCAAAAAGTGGAAACTCTT
>NC_056746.1:917691647-917819147 GCF_019279795.1 Protopterus annectens | reverse complement strand
GCAAATCCTTAAGGTGAATAATATCACACATACAGAATATTATATTTAAAAATTAGCAAAAAGTATTCTAAGAACTAAGCCAACAGAAGACCGGAGAAAGGAGGTTTTGCCGAGAGGGATGACTGTAATTATGGGTACAGAAAATAGGTGAGAGGGAGCTGGAATTTACTAGAGAAATCTGGCAAATGAACCAAGATTTTGGGGGCAAATAACTACAGAGGAAGAGGTAATAGAATGGGAAAAGGCCAAGAAGACATTTGGACTGCAGGCTAGAGACTACTTTCTCTATCAGGGATTGATATCAGAGTAAAGGCAGTCCTGAGTAAAAGACCTGATCTGGTAGATCTTCTAGTTGAATCTAGGACAGAAGTTGCTTTTTATAAAGGGATAATTAGTAGAGCATATAAAATATTGCAAGATAATTATAGGAATAAATCATGAGAGTTTAAAAATGATTGAGAAGAGAGACTGGATAAGCAATTATAAAGGATATGTATGGCTCCTAAGTATGAAACAAAGACTAGAAGACTTAGGATTTTTGCTTGGAAGTGTTGCAAAAGTATTTTATACCCCAAGCAGACTCCAAAGAATTTTTCCTCAGGTAGATGGCAAATGGAGGCATGATCGGGAAGTGATAACTAGAAAAGTACAGTTGTGTAAAATCTTACCATAATGGTAGATGTCCTTGCCTTCACCACTGGAGTATTCATAAGTTACAGGACTCCCTGCCATGAATCCCATCATCCGGCCAGTCTACCAAAGTCTACCATTGCTTTAAGGTACGCTGAATGTCACCTACACACTACTCACATAGTGTAGGGCATAAAGGTGATATTCAGGTGTACCATCCTCAGAAGTGATTGCCCCAGTAGGAACAGCAGTCCAAGGAAAACCAAAGAGAACCCGCACATCCAGAAAGGAAAAAAGACTAGGAGGATGGAGGGAGGGAGTAAATACTGCACTGGTGAAGGCAAGGACATCTACCATTATGGTAAGATTTTACACAACTGTACTATGTCCTTACATTCACTGCTGCAGTATTCCTTACTAATGGGAGAGTGCCAAAGCTCAAGAAGAAACTTGGGAGGAGGAAGCAGCAGGGCCCACCAAGAAGCCATGAAGAATGGCAACAGCAAAACCAGCTCTGCCTCTGGAGATACCATCCAACTGGTAATGTTTGGCAAAGGTATGCACAGAAGTCCAGGTAGCAGCTTCAAGAATAGAATTAGCATCTAAGCCTTTAAAAAAAGCACCTGAAGAAGCTGCAGTTCTAGTGGAATGAGCCTTAATAGAAGAAGGAAGACTCTCTCCATGAAAAGTGTAACAAAAAGAAATAGCATTTGAAATCCAAGTAGAAATAGTTTGCTTGGAAGCAGCCAATCCTAAATACCTAGGATGAAAGGAAACAAACAACTGATCAGATTTTACAACTTTAGTCTTATCCAAATAAAATCTGAGCTGTCTTTGCACATCTAAGGTTATGCAGCACCCTCTCTCTGTCAGATTGCAGTGAGGGAAAAAGTAGACAAATTAATAGACTAATTAAGTGACAACTCATTAACCACCTTGAGCATAAAAGTATTAGTATGCAAGGACACCCTGTCCTCATGGAATATCAAAAAAGGTGGACAAGCCATAAGGACTTGCAACTCAGACATCCATCTGGTAGAAGTAAGAGCTAACAAAATAACTGTCTTCCAATAACAATGTAGCAAGGAAGCTGAAACAGCAGGCTGAAAAGGAGCCTGAGTCAATTTCTCCAGAACAAAATTAAGATCCCAGAGGAGAGGAGGAACAGGCCTACTGGGAGGTCTAATATTAAGGACGCCTTTAAGAAATTGCTTAGCCTCAAATCTAGAAGTTAACAAGGGAGTTAAAGACAGACAAGCAAAAAGAGATGATAACTGGGCCTTAATAGAAGAATAGGCCAAACCAGCATTGAGCAACTCACACAAATAAAAAAGAACCAAAGGAGCATCTACAATAAGTGGGTCCGGGTCACGAGAAAGACAACAAATAGAAAACCTCTTCTATTTTGATAAGTAAGATTTCCTAGTAGTAGGTTTCCTGGCTTCCTGCATGGGCTGCAGCATATCCTTAGAAAAAAAGGTGTCTATGAGGGATCAAAACCCTATCACCCACAGTGTCGGTTGCAGCGTGGACAGGTGGAGATGGATGAGAGATCCCTTGTCTTGTGTGAGCAGATCCATCCTGTGAGGTAATTGTGTTGATTGCCCCTGGCTATATGCAGAAGTAGTGGGAACCAGTGCAGTTGCGGCCAAAAGCGAATCAACAACAAGATTTTAGTAGCATCCTGTTGAATCTAGCACAGGACTCTCAGAATGAGAGGAAGGGGTGGGAATGCATAAAGAAACATCCTCTTCCAAGAAAATGAGAGGGCTTCTACACCAGAGGACCTGGGACTCTGGCACAAAACAGAGGAAGTTGTCTGTTCAGAGGGGAGGCAAAGAGATCTACTTGAGGAGTACCCCACTGATGAAAAATGTCCAGAAACACATGCCTGTGAAGCATCCATTCATGGGACTGAGTAAAGGATCTGCTCAGAGTGTCTGCCGCAATGTTCTGATCTGAAGGAATATAAACTGCCTGAAGAGTCACTTGATACTTGACAGCAAGATCCCATACCAGAAGTGACAGCCAGCAAAGAAGTAAGATCTTGTTCCCCCCGATTTGCTGATATACCACATCATGTGCTATTTTCTGTGAATACCTTCAGAGGCCCCAGAGAGAAAAGAGGATGAAAGGCCTGATGAGCCAGCATAAAAACTCTCATCTCTTTAACGCTGATGTTCTCCTTCTGCTGATGAGGTGACCACACTCCCTGAACCTTCAGGGAGCCAATCGTTGCTCCCCATCCCACATCTGACGTGTCTGGGAACAGAGCCTGAGAGGGAAGAGGAGGATGAAAAGGGAGCCCTGGATTCAGAGACAACTGGTGAATCCACCACAGAAGTTCCTTCTTGAGACATGGGAGAAGAGGAACTGTAAAGTCTACAGGATGCGCAAGTTGAATCGACACTGACGTCAGAAACCACCCAAGGGAGCATCAGAATGGTGGAAGCCATGAACCCCAGAGCTCTCAGAAACTCTCTGGCTGTAATGGAGGTCATGGGAAGAAGCATTTGAAAGTAAGAAATGAGAGCTAAGGCCTTTGGAGGAGGCAGGGATTCCAGCACTGGCACCATCTGAATCCTGCAACCCAGAAACATATGACCCTGAGAAGGAGTCAAGGAAGACTTTTTGAAGTTTATCATGGGGTCTATATCACAACCTCAAAATGGCATAATGCCAAACACCTATTCATCGACACATATATGTTGAATCCCAGTTAGCCAAACAGCCAGATCACCGAGTTTTTTTCCCTAGGGAAAAAAAATGGTTGGCTGTTGCTGTGGATTTGCCTTTTTCCCCACTGTAGTGTGATCTCAGAGTTAGTATATTTAGTTAGGGGGGTGTCGGGGTGTAGGGGGTGAGGCCCCACTTTGTAATGTTTGTACTGGTGTGTTTTGTTCAGTTGGCCTACCAATTTCTTTCCCTGGAAAGAAATCGGAGATCTGGCTATTCAGTTATCTGGGAGTTCGACATATATTTGTCAATGAAAAGGTGTTCAGCATTATGCCATTTCAAGGCCATGCTATAGACCCTTATCATGAACCCCAGGCTTTGAAGAGGAGAAGTGGTAAAATGAAGATTTTGCAAAAGGACCTCTGGAGAGAATGCCTGAATCAGCAGGTCATCCAAGTAAGGAAATATTTGGATCCCTTGAAGCCTGCAAAAGGCAGTCACAGAAGCGAGGCATTTGGTGAATACCCTTGGGGCAGTAAAAAGGCCAAATGGCAAGGCACAGAACTGAAAATGCCAGGAAGCAACAGAGAAACACCCCTGCACTACCAGGCTATAACTCATTCCACATCTTTCGGCCTCAGAACTTGGACCGAAGCTCCAAAGGAGGTATTGTTTCCATATTCATAAAGGTCGCGCATGCCTCCAGACTGGTAGCCCAACATAACGGATCTGAGATACTTCAGGTGCAGCTAACACTGGGTAAGACAGATATTCAGGTCATAGCCTGCTATAGGTCCACAACCATGTCCCAAGACTCACACTCCACGTTCCTAAGCACGCTGGAGAATATTGGGGTCCAACCTAACCCTCTCATACTGGGTGACTTCAGCTACCCCTCCATTAACTGGGAAAACTACTCCATGTACCAATACACTTGCCCAATGCTTTCTGGAATTCAGAAAGAGGGCCACCTCGTTCTTACCCTACTAGAGGTAGCAACATCCTTGACCTGATCATTACTAACATGGGTGACCATTGCTCTACACCAATAGTCAACTCCTCCCTGGTTAGATCCAACTACAAACTAATCACCTTGGAAATCCACATCCCTCTCACCCCCCCAAAGGTAACCACCATGAAAAACTTCTCCAAAGCTAAATTTGGTCTCCTAAAAACAGCGGTAGCTAACTTCACAGCACCCATGCAAATGGAGAATAATTGAATGACCACCGAATCATACACCAATGCACGAACCAAGACGTTCTTGTAAAAAAAAGGAAGCCAATATGGTGGTCCCTGCCATAAACAAAATCTACAACAGAAGAGGAAACTGATGCGGAATAAGGTGAAGTCCCAAGACTGGAAAAACTCCCTTACCAGCCACAACAAAAGGTTGAGATCCCTTATCAAATCGTCTAAAGCTAGCTATGAAAACAGAATTGCAGCAGATAGTAAAGAAAACCACAAGGCCTTCTATAGTTATGTAAAGAATCTCCATGGCAATACCCAGATTTGCTCTGAGCTACTGCACAATAGTACCTCCTATACCGAGCCAACAGGTATTGCCAATATACTGGCCGACAGATTCAGTACTAACTTTACCCCCCCAAAGGACCAATCACAATACCAGTAGATTGCCAGGCACCCAGTATTACTGCTGTACATGTTAAAACAGCACTGTCCAAGACCAAGAATACAGCTTCTATGGGACCTGACAATATCCCTGGCTGTGTTCTACATGAACTACAGAGTGAACTGGCACCTCACCTGTGTACCCTGTTCAATCACAGCCTCACCTCAGGCTTTGTCCCTACTGCATGGTGCACTGCTACAGTCATCCCTCTCCACAAAGGAGGAGAGACTACAGACCCCGGGAATTATCGCCCAATTAGCCTGATGAGTCTGATATGCAAAGCTATGGAATGCATCATCATGGACCTAATAAACAAGGATATAGGAAGTCTCCAAACTCTGGATCCTACACAGTTTGGTTTTGTGAAGGGTAGATCATGCCTGCTCAACTTGGTCGACTTCTTTGAATCAGTCATCAGAGCTGTGGATGAAGGCAAGGCCTTTGATACCATTCCCCATTCAGGAATCATAGAAAAACACACTAAGGTAGGCATCAACCCCTATATTACTAGGTGGGTTGCAAACTGGCTCACAGATAGAACCCACAGTGTGAAAGTAGCTGACTCTAAGTCAGACTGCCGACCAGTCACAAGTGGACCCCCATAGGGTTCGGTCCTTGGTCCTCTCCTGTTTGGCATCTACTTCTCTGAAGTCCAAGTCAACACAAGGGGACTCTGGCTGACAAAGTTCGCAGATGATTGCAAGTTGGGAGCTATTATTAACTCCCCAAGTGATGCTGACATCCTGCAGAAAGCCTTCAATGACACCAACAACTGGTATCAGAACCATGGCCTTAAGCTCAGTGTCAAAAACTGTGTCGTCATCCCCTTTGGGAAAACCCAGTTCCCTTGAATTACCACATTGATGGTAGTCCACTGAACACAGAAGGTGTTATAAAAGATCCGGGAACACAGGTTGACAGCAACATCTCTTTTGACCACCACATTGCCACTGTGGTCAGAAAGTCCTTCTATGTGGCACATCTCATTACCAAGGGTTTTGCATCCAGGAAGAAGGAGGTCATTATCTCCCTCTACTCTTCCCTCATTAGGTCAATTATCAAGTACAATGCGCCATTTGGCATGTACCACACTAGACACTTGCAGCAACTGGAGAAGCCACAAAAGTACCTCACAAAGAGGATCCTAGGCCTTAAATATGTGTCCTATATGGACAGACTCAAAAAACTCCAACTATTCTCTGTCTCATATCACCTACTTGGAGGCAATCTTTGCTTGACTTAGAAAGCCATGTCTGACCCAGCTCTGTTAGAAATGCTACATCTAAAGAAATCTCAATCCCTCCACACCACACGCTTCAGAGACCTCAACCTCATTACCACTATCAACAGAACATGCTGGAGGGACAGGTGCATAACCCAGAGACTGCCCTTGCTATGGAATAGACTTCCCATACATGTCAAGCAGAGCACCTCACTGGCCCTCTTCAAGAGAAATCTTGATGAGTGGATGACAAATAGAAAATTCTCCCCAGGGATCACTCCAGTGGCTCTGCTTGACAGAGACACTGGGAACTAAGATTGGGTGGCACGATGCCAGGGTAATCTTATGGGCTAGGCTTGTAAAGGCTCCAGGGCCATTAGCCTAGTACACACCTATGAACCTATGAACCTCCTGAAAAGAGGATGGATCAGAACATGGAGATAATCTTCCTTGAGATCCAGAGACACCAGAAATGGCTGAAGGAGCAAGAGAGGAAAAAGGGTCTGAAGGGACAACATCCAAAAGGAAGGCACCTTCAGAAAGGTGTTTAGATGAGAGAGGTCTAGAATCGGTCTCCAGGTACCTTCTTTTCTGAGCACTAGAAACATTCCTGAATAAAACCCCTTTCCTCTTTTGGACACAGGCACCTCTTGAATAGTACCCTGAGACAAGAGATCTTGAAGAACCTTTGGAAAAAAGGAAGTTGTTCTTTAGGAGGCTGAGGAATGCTCA
The DNA here is from genome assembly GCF_019279795.1 of Protopterus annectens. Classification (NCBI taxonomy): domain Eukaryota; kingdom Metazoa; phylum Chordata; order Ceratodontiformes; family Protopteridae; genus Protopterus; species Protopterus annectens. Next base: position 917,812,254 of record NC_056746.1, on the reverse strand, counting down.
TAAAAGAAGGACAGGAAATCCACACCATGATGAGTGATTGACAGAACCCAAGAATCCTGGGGGATTTGAATCCAAATAGGAAGAGAAAGAGAAAGGCAAAGAGAAAGAGGAATGTGGCTGGGAACAGGTGGATAGTAAGACAGCACCTGGTTTGTCAGGAAAGGAAGGCTTTAGAATCTCTGCAGTCTGAGTGGCCTTCGCAGGAGAAGCCTGTTTACCATCCTTTTTACCTTTAACAGGAGGGCAGACCATTTACTCTCAGAGTCTGGAAGATCAGAAAAAAAGCTGACAAGCCTGAGAAAAAAGAGGCAACATATACCTAGATATATGGGTCTGATAATTAATAGCCCTAAAAGCTAAGGTACCCGAAGTATAAACCTTCTTACCCAGCTTGTCCATGATTCTGCTGTCCTTTTCAGAAGGCAGTAACTTGGATGAAGGAAGCAATTGAGATGGCTTTTCCGAGGCTACAGACACCGCAGAGGGGGTCAGCAGCAGGACATCTGAACAAAAAGGAACAATCCTCAAGCACCCGATAAAACCTATCAGACCTCTTGGAAGCGGGGGGCACAGAATCACGTGCTTTAGAGGCATTGGAAAAAACATCTAGTAAAACAGGACAGGAAGAATAGACGCAGGTTTAGGAGATTCAATTTGCAGCAACTCATAGTATCTCCTATGGATATGAGAAACCTGAGCCCAATCCCACTTAAAAATCATCCTAGAGACCGTGTCCCCAAAGGAAATTTCCTCAGAAAGAGTATCCGGATTATTAGATTCCTCCTCCTCAGACCCATAGTCTAAAGGAGAAGGAATCTGGGTAGAATAAGTAAGGGATTCTTCATCAGAATCCAACTCTGCCTCAAAAGAATTAAATTCTCTGGCCTTTTAGGTGAAGAAGAGGACAAAGAAGGAGCAGGAACCAAACCCCTTGAGGAGACCTTAACGACAGTAAAGCATTAAATAACCCCTGAGTAAAGGCCTGCCACTCACTTTGTGGATCCCTAGGAGCAGAAGAAAGTTTTCTGTTTCTTTTTTAAGGGGACGTCCATCCGAGAAAACTGAAAAGGCCCTGACTCAGGATGGCATTCCACAAATGTAGTAGGAACTTCTTCCCTAAAAAGACACTGCAGAACCCCCCTAGACCCCTTGGAAACAATCAACAGTGGTTTCCCCTGAATGCCTTGCAATGGACACCTACAAAGCCTCATCTGACGTGCTGCACACAGATCTTCCCTGGCCTCCAACCCAGATGCAGCATAGGAATCTGACAACACAACCAGGCAAGTCTCTGGATTTGAAATAACCTAGGGAGAAACCTCTGGCAGGGGCGGGACAGCAGAAGATTCTGGTCTTAACTTTTTCACCTTCTTCTTCCCTGATGGCTGAATCTTGGGGCAGGAAGTTCCAAGCATATTATCTTTAGCAAGAAGGTTAAGATGCTGGTTCTCAAGATACAATGAAAGGGAAGAAAGCCTACTAAGAAGCGTTTTTGGGACAAACACCTGACAAACTGAACAAAACGCATGATCGTGAGAAGCTCCTAGGCAAAATAGGCTCATATCATGGTGGTCTTTATGGGGAATCTTCTTGCACACTGGCATTTATCCTTCCTTGATGACATTAACCCTGCAAACAGCACAAAAAAATCAAAAAAAGATCAAACCCCCCAACTAGGTACTTATCTGCAAAGAGTAATCATTGGAATTCCAACAAACAGGAAAAAAATGGCAAAAAACAGACAGAGGTAAACAGACCAATGATTAAAAACAGCATTCAGACTGGAGGCAAAGAAGTTTTGAGGAAGGTATGCCTGAACATCACCTTTATGCCCTATGCTACCTGAGGAGTTTGTAGGTTAAGGTCAGTGTACCTTAAAGCAACAGTAGGTAGACTTTGGTATACTGGCCAGACGACAGGCTTCATGGCAGGAAATCTTATAGTTATGAATACTGCAGTGGTGAATGTAAGGACATCATATGTTTTGAGAGTGTAATGAGTTGGCAGACTTCAAAAATTCCCTATAGAATAATCTCTCAGAAATATTGGGTGAGCAAATGGTTGTAACTAAGGGATAAAGAATTGTAATTGCCTAGACATAGTAAGGTCTTGTTAATTTTATTTCTGGAAAAACAATTAATAGAAAATGGAACTCAAAGTCTTAACCAACTCTATTTGAAGTATTGAATATTGCAACATAAACAAAAGAACTAGAAGTGGGACCTTTAGCAAAGGTTAGGAGCAAATTATATAGAAAAATGAAAATTGTGGGAATAATGCATGCAGAATAATATTTTAGAGGAGGAGCGAGATTTAAAGGAAGGCAAGAATTGAACAAGCTATGTGATGTTGGATTGATGATAGTATATACAAAAAATATATATGTGATGTATAATGTTTGTAACTGGGAACAAGTCAGTACGGTTTGTTTTCTTTTATATAAGTGTATGTTTCTCTATGTCTTAAGTGATAATTCAATAAAGGTACCTGAAGCCAGTATTAATCAAGGAATACATTGTCCATTTGTTCTTCTCTAACTATTCAAACTATGTTAAACCACTCCTCTGTATGACCAAACACTGACACTTTAGATTTTATATTTATAAAATTGGATCTGTAAGCAAGGATTTCCAAATAAAAAGCTTGGCTATAAGGGTCTAAGGTAACTCTTACAAAATACCTTACAGACTGCATTCGGGTTTGCTACAATAAATACTGTAAGCCTCTATCTGCTATCTACTGTAGGCCTCACTATCAAAGGTGTATTGTACTGTAATAGTTGTTACCTTTCAGGGCTTTTTCTGCAACATGACTTTAAATATCAGTTCACCAGCTGCTCTGCCTTCCCTTAACATTATTGCATGACACCATAAACTGGATGTGATATCCAGGTTAAGTTTTTCCCCTGAAGCCACTGTAATAAGTTGTACGCTATCTTTAGGGAGACTGCTCAGAAGTATTCGCTTAGGCTTCTGTTCTTTTATTACAGAGGATGGACTTCTTCTTACAAGATATGAAAGGTAACTACTTACCATAACAACATATCTAGAAGACAAGGTCAGTGCTCTGTCATATACCATCCTTCCTTTAATTTCCTTTCTTCTGACTTAGTCTAGTAGTTCACAAACTGTTTCTCTTGGCTTTATGCAGCATAGTACAGAACCGGAGGGATATAACACCAAAGTGCATTATAGAATAAGGCAGAGAATGATACTGCCTGAGACAGTCTTATGCGGTAAGTTGTCCTTAATGATTACGAGAATAAGTCCTGCTGTTACGGAGAATATATCTTCTATTCTATATATATATATATATATATATATCATTACAATAAATAACTCCCATTTACATGCAATATTTTGAGAAGCAGAGCAAAGAGGCTGCAAACTGTTGGTAATCATGATCAGCACTGTGTGGGAAATAATCATTTATGCAGCCATAACTGCAGTTGCAGTTGTGTAAGTGACAGTAAGTGCTTGCTGTAAGTGGGTGGGAGTTGTATAATGTAAGAGTTGCCAGTTGGTCCTTGACCAGCAAGTCTGGAAGCACAGTAGTGGAAATCACATGTTTCCAGTACTGTGCTTTCAGACTTGCAAGTCAAGGACCAATTGGCAGCTGTTACACAGTGCCAAGTGAAACCTTATCAGTGTTTGTTTTCTCATTTTTACATTTTTCCCTTTTGTTTGATCCTCAATTGTGGAGGACTTTTTATTCTGGTCCTCAACATGGTTGAGAAGGGGACACCAGATGAGGGCTGTGCGAAGGACACCAAGTGATTTAGCTACAGTTCTAGTGTAAAGCATTTGGAGTCTGATATAGGGTGACCTCTCAGTGTGGTTTTCATTCTGTAATTCAGCATGCAGTAATACAGGCCAAGATGCAAACACCAAGCTGAATGTGTCCAGTACTTGCCATTAGATGATTTACCCTCAGGCTTTGCCCTTACGATTAAACCACACCAACCTTGGGTAAATCTTCAATATAGCACACCCAGTCATCAGTTATTGCTATGATAACAGCAATTGTACACCTGCAGTTTGGTGAGCATGCAGATTTCAGCATGTATTACTGCATGCTGAGTCATCTAAGACCAACAGCAGCTGCACCTGTGACCTGGTGAGTATATGCATCTTGGCCTGTATTACTGCATGCTGAATCATCTACTGATAGTTACTACATGCATGGAGTTTGACAAGTATGCATATATTAGTCTGCACTATTACATGATGATCATATAGAAACAGTTGCTGCATTCCTGCAATTTACTGAACAGCACACTTCAGCTGTATTACTGCATGCTGAATCATCTAACAACAGCTACTGCATAGCTGTACATTTGGGGCTGTTATTGCTGCATGCTGAATCACTAACCTTTGATGGGTTTCAGTCATGCAGTAGGGCAGACTATACCAGTACTACCACAATAGGTATGATGGGGTCTGCCACTCACTTAAATCCTCCTTGGCTGGTTCTCCTAGATTCACTTCACTAATCAGTTCCAGGTTTTGTGTGCCACAGTCAGGGCTTTATCCTTATGTGCCACAAAGCCAGCACAAAGGAAATGTTTTGTGGCATAAGTGCCAAACTAAAATTGGGAAGCAGTATTCCAGGGAAACCCCAAATAAAGACTCAGCTGATCTCAAACAAAGAGGCAGGGGTCAGTGGTAAGGGGGGAAGCTACATCATAGGGAATGGTAAGGAAACAAAAAAATGATGAGTATGTAAGATGTCTGCCTATATTAAATAAGTACATCTAGTTTATATAAAATGTCTAACTTCACTGCAAACATGGAATTTATGTAATACAGTTATACTGTGGAGGCTGAGCAGCAGATAGGTGCAGTGGTGGCAGTGCAGTAGGCAGTGGTGAGGCCTAAGGTAAGGGTCTCATCTTCCCAGTGCATCTATGTCCCTTATCCTCATCCTTGCACTTGGCTTTGGGTAGTGACTAAAGTGATAAGACTGAGCATAAAAGGGGCAGATGGAAGATGCGAGTCTCGTAGCTCATTCAGGAACTTGACAACGTGAAAAGACATCAGAGTTAGATCCACTGTTTCTCTGTGTTGACAGGAGTCTGCTAATGTTGTTTGTGCTCCTGGTCAGGGTACCACTGGGAACCTGCCACATTTAGCCTATGCCACAAGCATGCATATTCATTGAGGATTTTAAATTTTCTTGGAAAACTGTAATGGTGTACTATGTTCAGTGGTTCATAGGCTACTGCAACATACTTTGCCATGCCATTCCATAAAGGGCAGAAGAAAGAGGGTAAAGATCAGAGAAAAATAAGCAGGCACAGACAGGCAACAATGTCCTGAGTAAGTACTCCACTCCTCTCCCATCACTGTGAAGGAGAAGATGCACTGTGTTTTAAGGTTTGTTTAGAGAAGGGGTTGGGTTTGTGGGTGATGTGAAGAAAAATATCATCAGGGGACCACTGCTGTAATGAATTTTAAGTGTGCATAACATACACATGTGGAGACATAAAATGCACACATATATAAACACAGAGACACGCACACACACACACACACACACACACACACACACACACACACACACACACACACACACACACACACAAACACACACACACACACACACACACACACACACACACACACACACACACACACACACACACACACACACACACACACACACACACACACACACACACACACACACACTAGATACTGTAAATGTCAAAGAGAGATATAGGGTGACCTCTCAGTATGGTTTACATTGTGTAATGTCTTGTGTGATTTCTGCAGGAAGACTATTTCGGCCAAGACCCAGGACATCCTTATCCTGACTCAGTAAGGTGTGTCACATACAAGGCAGGGCAGATATTACACAGCAGATGGAGTTTGGGAGGTTTGTTTCCTGGTTTCATGTAAAACTGTATGAGCAACAAATACTGACCAAGTGTGATCAAAGGGCAATTCCAGACTTCATACAGATAAATAGGTTAACTTTTGTGCATTTGGTACGTTGTGGCATATTACTGTCAGAAACTAATGGCTTTATATGATGACTTCCCAGTCAGTGGAACAAATTCTCTTCCATGTTTATAAAGGGTTTTTATTGTAATGGGTTGCTTTTTCTGTAACGCAACAAAATAAGCTGCATAAAGTCGTTGGCTAACAACACATTTTTAAACATTGTGCCTGAGGCATCAGTCGATCTTTAGATGAGTTTCTGTCTCAAGCTGTTTACTCAACATATAAGCAGCTGTTTTCATGCTCTCTCCATTGCTGGAACAACTCCTAAACTGGGGGTCATGACTGACTAAATAAATGCTTCAGGCAGTGACTTGGCAAATGCAGCAGGTGCTTTGTGGTAAACTGCTCTATCCTTTGTGCGAGAACACTAAACATTTTCTCTGCCCACTTTCTGTGATTGATGCATCATTCATCTGCTCTACGAATAAAAAAAAGAGAAGCTAGTAGGTTGCAAATAGCTGCCTCCATGGGCACAGCCAGGCATATACCAGTGGCATATTTATCATGATTCTTGGTTCTATATTTTATTAGATGTCTTTTTTTTTTTTTTTTTTAAGAATGCCGGGTTGACTACATTTCTTTTTGTTCTTGTTTTGTTTCAAGTTGTGCAAGGAAGGGTGGCCCAGTGGTACAATGAACATCATTGTCACATAGCAGTATTTTTTTCCAGTTTGGCTCTTGGATGTGATGCTTTCTGCACAGAACTTGCATGTCTTCCCTGTATTCACTTGGGTGTTCTCTGGGTGCTCCAATTTCTTCCCACATCACAAAGACATGTGGTAGGTGGGCTGACAGCTCTAAACTGTCTGTAAACGTATTTGTCTGGTGGTACAGAAGAAATGTCAGTCATTTTACTTCTATTCCTTACTTCCTAGTAAACTCTGTGAATGGCAGTGGCTGTTCCTGAAGTCACTATTGGAGTCAGAAGTGACTCACCAGCACTGGATAGATAGAGTGAAAAGGATTACTGTCCAAAAACAGGCAGTGTGTGGAGTTGGTGAGCTACACTTATGGAGGATGGAAGTTACATTCTAGAAGTTGGCATACAATTCCAAAAACCCTGTCTATTCCCCTGGCTGGCTCACCTAGCTTGCGCCTACAGTATTTTGTTTCAGCTCTTTTCATTTTAGATCTATCTAATGTGCTTTGCAGTCTTTCCTCTCCATTTCATCTTCTGTATATTCTTTGTCATTTGAAATTGCTGTCTCTTTACAACATACCATTTACTCTACTTCTCTTTTCAGTGAAATATGGTCCTGTTCCCATCATTTAATGATACCTCTGTGCTACCATGTGCTTCTCTTCTAATTGCCAGGAACCAGCCATTGAAATTGCTCATAAATTTGACTAGGAGACTACATATGATTAAAATCTATATTACTAATGTTTCTGGTACAGCTAGCACGACAAACTGAATCAGCTGATGCATGAAAACAAAAATAAGTTATTTTTTCACAATGACAAAATTGCTAAGAGCCCCCAGACAAGCAACAATCCCTGCATCATGTCATCTCACTCTGCAGCTCAGAGATGAGTTTTCCTGTTTTATTGAACCTGTAGTTCAGCTAAGTGTGCATTATTGTACACTTGACTGTCAAACGTGTGCAGCTGTCTGCTACTGCACTTGCTGGTCAGGTGCCACTTATCCTACCAGACTAAAGGAATGCTCACCTCAGCTTCATTTTATTTCTCTCTATGTTGGACAGCAACACAAGAATTTGTTTTACCAGTTGGCTCAAGCTTGCTATCTTTTCTACAACATCAAAAATTATCAGATCAACAACTATTGAGGAAATATATGAAGACATAAAGAAGGCACACAGAGTCTTCACAGACTTGGGGTTTTCTGTAGCATATGCTTTACATGCAAAAACACTCATTTTATTAAACCATTTGCTGTACAGCAGATTTGTTACTTGTCTCTGGGCCTTCACTTAAAGTAGAAACATAATCGTGTAGGTTGTTGCCAGATAAGGCCTGGTTAACTTGTCTAATCTGTCTTAGCACAGAACCTCACCATCCTGACCAGGAGCAGTTGTTTGCTTGTTCTTGCCATCTTTGAAATCTCCCATTGTTCTGTGACCCCTGAATCTCCAGATGAACATTGTACTGAGCATTCATTAGCTTTTCTGTGAAACAAATGCCATACTGATATGACTCCTTCACCACTCTTTAACCTCACTTTTTATCCTTAGGTTTTTCCATATCACTTTTATGCCACCCTTTTGGTTTCTACTTATTCGTTTGACATATGCACGTTTGTCTCACTTCATATCTCCTTACTTTTTCAGCATTTTGCCATTTCTTTTTGTGCAGCTTTTCTCATGTAGACCCACTACTGGTTCATAGATGCTTACAAAGCTAATGACCACAAGGGCCTTTTTAAACCCAGCCCTGCATCCCAAATCTCTGACAAGTTCTCATACCCTTGAAAGGTGTAAGCAAAGGCTTAGGAGATGAACCATTTACAGGCTGCCAGTGTCCATTAGAGACATAGATGCCAAACCAGGAATGCATTTCCTGTTCCCCATCCAATTGTCCAAGTTACACTTGAATTGGGTTAAGGAGGAACTTTGCTTCACATGGATGGAAAGTCTGTTCCAGAGAAGGGGTAGTCTCTGAGATGCATATCTGTGTCTCCATCAGGTCCTATTTATATCACAGGCAAGGTTTAAGTCTTTAGAATGGGTGAGTCATTGCCCATCTCTGAACTCTGCACATGGTACCTTCTATGGAGTCTTCCACTGGCTACCTGTATTTTAGAATAACACGTTTTTCCCTTCACTTCTTATTATCTAACTGCACACTAAGCAACTCCAGAACCATTATTTCTTTCTCACATTGCTTGTCAACATTTGGGGTGTCTGATATGACAACACAGTTTTTCTTCCACTATTTTGGTACTGTTCCTACACCAGTCATGTACATCTGGGTTTATGTCTCCCGAATGTGTCACATTGACATTTTATAGTGAATCTAAGTTAACATATTTTAGATTACTCTTCAAGTATTAACTATTTCTGATATTTTCCACCTCACTCTCACCCCCTCACCCATCATGTATATAGCCTGTCACAAATTTCTAATTCATGTGCAAAAAGGCATATTTTTCAAGCATGCCTAATAACACAAAGCCAAAGAGTCTGTGCTAAAAGAGACTTATGTTTGGGAACAGACTCAGGATGATGGTAGGGTCAACTGGAGAAGAGGAAGAAGTGGCCGATGCGGGGGGGGGGGGTACAAGGAGAAACCGCAGTCTATGTGATTTCTGATGGAGATCAGGAGCCTTGCAAGCAGTCTACTAAATAGGAGGATAGCAATGACATTGTGATATCATTGCACACATTGCTCCTGGTTGTATCCCTCACTCTCTGGGCACTACAACTGAGTATCTCAAGGCTGATTTCTTGAAGAGTGTGGAAGCCTTCCTAATGAAGTTTTACATCACATCCAGGAGTAAACTACAAAGGAGCCATCAAGGGATCATGGGTCAGCAGATGTAGTGACTGAAGGAACAGTCAGAAGACTAACTGGGTCAGGGGGAGCAAAAAAGGAGGCATATTTTTCTTTTCAAGTATTCTGGAGTGCCACTTGTAATGGCATTAACAGTAGAGTACTAAACCCAGTAGAACTCCATTAGTAATAGTTCATTCAGGATGAGTTCCATTTAATCTAATCCTTCAAGTTAGTTTCTCCAGTCAATATTTTACAAAGATTAGTATACTGGGACTTATTTTCAAGTTAACTGATGAGGTACAGGTCCCTGCACTTTATATCTTTTGCACAGGGTTAAATCTCTGACATGGTAATGAGCTTCACTGACTACTCAGGTTTAAGTCTCTCGATCTCTGTTTGTATACAGTGTGACATTAAATATGTCACTTTACAAGACAATGCATCCAGATTTCCCCTCAAAAAATGAAGATTTTACACTGACTCTAATCCAGTTAATAAATGGGAAAATATGCTGCTTCTTTCAAGTTATTTCATTTGCTGTTTTTTACAAAGCGTAAAATGACAGTTAAATGGCTCCCTGCCTCTGCCTTCCCTTTACTGCTTTTAAAACAACTTACATTTGACTTCTTCCTTGTGCATGTTATTATCATATCATAATATAGTAGAAGGTTCGAGATTTCGGAAGCTCACATATAGGTAATAAGCAGTCTGGTGCAACCTGTACTGTCTGTAGTACATCATTCAAAACCCTTTGTTCTCTGAAAAGACACAAAGACTAGTATGACACTCAGTCCTTGGTTGTAGTTTATACTTCATTCGTTATCTTCTCTTTTTCTTATGAACAGTCTAAACAGAAGTACTCGTTTCTGCCTGGTACTCAGCCTTGACAAATTCTGTCTTCCTTTTACTTGTTAAATGCTGTGCATGTCTCTGTAGGCTTTGCCACATCTTTTGATGATTTTTTGGTTTAACTATGTCATTGGCATTGAAGCATGATGTCTTTCATGACAGTTTAGGTAATATTGTCACTCCTCTGGTCAGGATAAAACGGACAGTTGTGGGTTGGGTTCAAGCAGCTTTATTATATACAAACACATCAGGATTCAGACTTAGTAACTTAAACTTAAATAGACTGACTACTGCACTCACACGTTAACATGTTCTCTCAAAATGGTACTGCTGCCTGGACGTGCTCTCTATTTATATGCACATGCCCTCACTTTGAAATGCTTCTTAAAGTTACAGCACATGCTCTGTTCTACATGTTCCCTCTTTGAGAAATAAGTCATGCACTGAAAATGTCAACATTCATTGACATGCAATTGTACAGAAATGTTCCTTTGACATTCAATTATACAGAACTAATTATTTGACATACAATCATACAGAACTAAATACAAAGAAAACAATCATGTCCAGGTTGCTGTGTATTTTACACTAGGTCTAGAAATACGACCCGATTGTATGACATACAAATTACAACTGGGTTTAGCAACTGGGACTGTCTTTAATGAATGTTCAACTTCAGAGACATCTGGGACACCATCAGGAATGGGAATAGATACTGAGACATGTCCTTCAACAGGAACATCGTCTGGGTTGCTCTGAGATCTAGAGTATATATTAGAGGTACGATGCTGTCATACTGATTCAGATGCTGAAAGAAGATGCCTGCGATTTCTTCTGTATTCTGTACTCTCTGATTCCACTAAGTAGGATCTTGGCTCAGCACATATACCTCTTACTTGACCAATTTGATCAAAACTTTTCACCGTTTACATCCTCACTATCTCTCCTTCTTTCAATGGACAAACAAATCTGCTAATTTTATCATAGCTGGACTTCTGAAAGGAACACTTTTTAAATAGCTGGGCTTCGATTGCTGTGGTGTTTTTAGCATTAGGCACCAACAAACTGGAACTGATAGACAAGGTTATTCTGGTTTGCCTAGATACAAGTCTCTGAGCAAGCGAGCCAAGTAAGTTGTCACTGGGTATATTTCTGAGATTAAGCAAATTCAAGAAAACATTGGTATTGTCACGCTTTGATCTCTCTAGTAATTGCTTTGCACTTTGTACTGCATGCTCAGCCAGGCCATTTGACTGGGGGTATTCTGGACTGCTAGTAATATAGATAAAGTCCCACTCTTTTGCAAATTTCGGAAATAACTGACTGGTAAACTGGGCATGGTTGTCAGAAATAACTTGAGAAGTGACATTTCAATTTAGTTAGGTAGGAGAGCGATCCTGAATCAGTTTGAATAAGAGTCTACCAATACTAAGTAATGTTGACTGTTCCACTCAAATATGTCAGTGGCTACTGTTGACCAAGGTAGTTCAGGAATCTGGCTTAGCTGAAGTGGCTCTTTTTGCAAATGCAGTTTAGTTCTATTACATACTGAACACAATGAAAGTATTTTATCAATGTCTTTTGACAGAGAAGGCCAAAATACTAGTCCTCTCACCCTTCTTTTGGTAGCTTCAGAACCTGGGTGGCCATGATGCAAAATTTGTATGTACTCATGTTGTAAGGAAGTAGGAATGATAAGTTTAGGACCTTTGAAAATGATACCATCTTCCAACATCTCTGTAAGGAAAATAAGGTTGCACTTCTGTTGGTACACAAGATTGCTTCGATGACCATCCAACATTGATGAAGTGATTGAGCTTTTGCAAAACTGGGTCAGTCTTTGTATGCTCATCAAGTCTTGTGGTAGAAAAATTACGCACCTCCATGACATCAAAGTAAATATTCTCTGCATCAAGCATTTTTGTGGAATTTCTGGGCGATCTGGGTAAGATATCAGCCAGATAAAGAAGTTTGCCTTTTGTATAGACCATTTTGAAGTTGTACTTTTGTAATCTGAGCATCATTCTTTATAGTCTTGCTCGAGCTGTATGCATAGGCTTCTTTAAAATAATGACTAGAGGTTAATGATTAGTCTTGGTCTAGATAGCTCGGCCATAAATATAATCATGGAACTTTGCACATACAAACACAATTGCCAAAAGTTCCTTCTCAATTTGAGCATACTGCATCTCAGTTTGGGTAAGAGTTCTAGATGCATAGGCTACTGGTCTGCCCTCTTGAAGAATAACTGCACCAAGACCAAACTTTGAAGCATCATAGGAAAGAATTATTGTTTTGTGGACATCATAGTACCTTAACGTATGTGGACTGGCAATTTTCTGTTTAAGGTCATCAAAAGCTCTCTGGTGTTGTTCCAACCAAGACCAGGCAACATTTTTGCATGTCAGCTCTCTCTCTTAAAGTCACTGATCATTCACTGAAGTCTGGTATAAACTTGCCCAAATAATTAACCATGCCAAGGAAACGCTGTAAGGCTTGGACATTGTCTGGAGCTGGCATCTCAAGAATAGCTGTTTGTTTGGAAGGATCTGGTCATAAGCCTGCAATGGTAAATAAATGACCGACCTAAGTAACATCTGGTAGCCTGAATTTACATTTCAGAGTATTGAGTTTTAAATTCACTTCACACACTCTGCCCAGAACTTTCTTGAGGTTTCTGTCATGCTCTGCTTCACCATTGCCTCCAACCAGTAAATCATCCACTATTATAGCACATGGATATCCTGAAAAAATTGATCCATTGCATGCTGAAAGACTTCACTAGCAGAATTTATTCCAAAAGGCATTCTGAGAAATCTGTATCTACCAAATGGGGTACTGAATGTAGTCAGTAGTGAAAATTTGCAATCAAGCATTACTTGCCAAAATTAACTCTTTGCATCTAAAACAAAAAAAACAGTGGCATTTGGGATGAAGGTAGCAACTTCCTCAACTGTACGCATAGGGTGGTGGGGCCTCCTAAATGCTTTGTTTAAGTCTCTTGGGTCAATACATATGATGATTTCATCTAAGCTTTTCTTATGAGCAACTACCATGGAAGATGCCCATTCAGTTGATTCTATGACTGAACAATCACACCGTGTTGCACCTTTTATCTAACTTGAACTTCACTTTGTCCTGCATAGCTATCAGAACTTTTATCACTGGTCTGAACACTGGACTGACCTCTGGGTCTAATTTCATGGAGTACACAACTGGAAGTTTGCCTTGCTTGTCTTCAAAAATATCAGCATACTCTGAGAAAATAGTATCGGTGAAACTGGAACTAGGACACGTGCTTACATGATGGACTTCTTTGGTAAAAGAAAGCAGTTTCATTCTTAAACTGTCTTTGAGACCTATTAATGACTGCACAGGTCTTCTGACTGCATAAAATTGCAAGCTGTAACAGTTCCCAGCTGAATAGCATGAAAGGACTACTGAGCCTTCAGTTTTGAATCTCTTGACCTCCATAAGCAACAAGCTTCACACAATTGACCAAATTAAGTTGTTCACCAGCTCTTACTCTAGCAAATGTTTATGCTGGCATAACATTGCACTTTGAACCATTGTCTACTTTGAGTTTCATGGGTTTAATATTGATCAGGACAGTACAAAACACTTTGTTCTTTGCCAACAAATCTACTGCATTAACCTTTTCACCAACCACTGATACACCATCTGCAAAGAAAGTAGAGTTGCAGCTTTCTATATGAGCAACTTGTTTATTTGAGTGGCACGTCTTAAATAAATGAGGCTTGCCTGATCTACAAAGCTTTTGAAAGTGGTTCCATTTTTTACACTTGTGGCAATGCTGAGCAAATACTAAGCATTTTTCTCTTTTAGACTCATGATTGGCACCACAGTTATGGCAGTTAACAATAAGATTTCACTTGGGTTTTGTTGACTCACCCTTGTACTGCACTGAGCATGTCCTTTTTACTGAGCTAGTCTTAGAACTTGCTGAAAAGTTAAGGATTTTCACTGAAAATCCTGCAGGGGCTGCAGCTGCCATGTGCTTAGGCCTGTTTCTGTTAGCCACATGCTGCATGCTGTTTATGTTTGTTCTAGAAGCTGCTGAAACCATGCTCTTATCACTTGTAAGCATATTTGTGTGCCTTTCTGTAAGCTCATGTATCTGACAAATCTCTATAGCTTTGCTCATGTTAAATCACTGTCACAAAGCAAAATCTTTCTAACTGCAGCATTATTAACACCACACGCAAGCCTGTCTTTTATCAACTCATCTTTCAAATCACCAATTTGCATGTTTTAGCCTTGTTTCTCAAGTCAGTAATATAAGCTGCAAATGTTTCTCCTGGCTTTTGGTGTCTTGTATAAAATAGGTGCCTCTCTAATATAACATTTGTCTGGGGGTTACATATTTCTCTAAATTTATGTTTCAAGCAGTCAAGGTCCTCCCTTGATTCAGCTTGTACACAATATGACAGTTTTCCCCTTCTCTTGCATATACTGTTAGCGCATACACAAATTAGCACTCTCTTTCAATAGCTTCTGACCCCGCTAAGTTAAGCGAAATAAATGCCCTCATACAAGCATCTTTATCAGAAAAAGCTGCTTGTATGAAAACATCGTATTCACGCTCAAATACTCTCCAATTCTCTGCAATACTATGATCAAACACAAGTGGACTGGGTCTGCAAAATGCCTCTACCATATCAACACACAGTAATAAAGACCCTTGAATTATGCATGAACATACACACATATATGTCAGAAATGTATGCCAGAACTTGTAATTATGCCCAGTAGCACAATAAACTCTTCAAAATAACTGAACTTTGTAAAATAAGTCTCTGTAGCGCAAGAACACTTTGCAACCAATATACTTTGTGAAAACACTCATCAGTGTAAGAAACAGTTTGAAATGACTGCACTTTGTGAATGAACTGTACACAGCACAAGAAACTTCTCTAAATGGCTGTACTTTGCAAAATAATTCTGTACAGTGTGAGGAAATACTTTGAAATGAATGCACTTTGCGAATAAAATGTACACAGCACAAGAAACTTTTGAAAATGACTGAATTCTGACTGCACTTTGCAAAATAACTGTACTTTGCACACAGTAAACTCTTCAGAATAATTGTGCTGTAATAAAGCACACACTGCAAACACTTTGCACACTCTGAAATACTTTGAACAACTCTAGTTATACTTTGAATAGCTTTGATCAATGCAAAATAGTAGATCATGTCAAAACATGCTTGTTTACTAAAAATATGCAGTCGCCTTGCTTTTTTATACTTATTTTGCCTTTTAATTATATTTGTTACACCCATTTGACCTCTTATCATTCTTGTTATACTTTTCTTGTGCTCGTTTTACTTTTAAAATGCTTGTTATGCAAATCAGAAATAACTTTGAACACCTCATAAGTATTTCAGGTAATTCTACTAAATATTGTGGTTTCAAATATTTTGTTTAATCAATAATGCATTTTTGTGCCTTTCGTTTGATTAATAATACATTTTGTGCTAATCATTTGATTAATAATGTGTTTTGTGCTTTGCGAATGTTTCATATAATTTTCTTTACAAAATAAATCATTTATGTGAGTTTTGATTACCCTGAAGTTCATTTATGGCTGTTTTTTCATTGTTTGAGCATTGTATCACCCAACTTGCTCAGTGTACCTTCACCGTTAACTCTGCAACTCATGGCTTGAAGAAGTTGCACTCTCTATCCTGGTTCTGACACCATGTCACTCGTCCGATCAGGATAAAACTGACAAACAGTTGTGGGTTCAGTTCAAACAGCTGTATTATATGCAAACACATCAGGATTGAGGCTTAGTAACTTAAACATAAATATAAGTAGACTGACTACTGCACTCATACATGTTAACATTCTGGCTGTTTTCTCAAAATGGCACTGCTGTCTCTATGTGCTCTCTATTTATATGCATGTGCCCTCACTTTGAAATGCTTCTTAAAGTTACAACACACAGTCTGTTCTATGATCCTATGTCTGGGAACCCCTGCTGTTATCGATCGGTTGCTTTTTCTTTTCAGCAATCCCAGACTCTGCTATTCATCTTTGCTCTGCTCCCAAGCTCCGAGGTCACATGCATTTCCTGCTACCATGGCATTATGTACCTGGCAAGGACAATATATCTTGTCTCTGTGCATATCAGCTCTTCTCTGTCTCTCACATAGGTTGGACTCAGTTCTGATAATCATCAAAGAAAGTCTCTTGCATTCGATGCCTAGGAAGTATACAGAATTAAAGTGCTTGTACAGCAGCCAGCTCTATGGTGAAGAGAGATAAAGCCCTGACTATGGAACAGGCAACCTGTGTTCAAATAGCAGCTTGGGTGTCTGTAGGAACTAGCTGGGGAGGATGAGAGTGAGTGGCTACTGCTGGTTCACCAATCCTGGGGAAATCATCATATGGATGACACTTACTGGGAGCATTGTCATTGTACAAGATGCATGGATCAGAGGACTCAGAATGTGCAGACATACTTGTAATGGTGGCAGCACATAGCCCAGACAGCAACAGAAGGAAGGGAGGGAGGGAGGTGGTCCACTAGGGAAAGGTAGGCCACCACCGGACCAAAAATCTATCCCACCGCCTGCCACTTACATCTCTCCACTGATGGAATCAATGAGCTAACAGTGCTTCCCAGGCAAGAATGAATGGGCTGTAGGGTTCTTGCCTAGCCTTGAAATGCTCAGCTCTTACCCCTGTGGAATGAATGGAACATTTGACCAAGGCGGTCACTGAGGGGCCACTCATTTGTGGGGTCCACTAGACAGGGAGGGGTGCCACTAGTCAGAGAGCTGCCACAAACTTATATTAATTCTTAAAGAACACAGTCTGTGTGTGTTACATTTCTTCTTTAAGTACACACACATAGTGTGTTTTTAGTAGTGCCTGTGCATGTGTTGTACTAAACACAAAGATGAATGCACATTTAAACTGCAGTGGAGTGCACAATGCTTTGAAATGAAGAACAGCAGAATGGATTTTCTGGATGAGTGTTATGCAAGTTAGTGAAGAAGTGTTTGTGTGTGTGTGTGTGTGTGTGTGTGTGTGTGTGTGTGTGTGTGTGTGTGTGTGTGTGTGTGTGTGTGTGTGTGTGTGTGTGTGGTTGTATGTCACTCCCTAGTTAGGGGTAACAGGTTAGTTAATTTAACCATTCTCAAGCCCTGTACTTTAGTTACAGGAAACGGGAGCTTGAATCCTCTACACCAACTATTAATTTCAGTGCATTTTCAAGGATTTGTGAGTTTCAGTGTATTTTCAAAAAATTGTATTGTGAGTTTCAGTACATTTTAAAGAAACTGTGAACTTCAAGGGAAGAGATGTTTACTGCTGCTCAAGCTAAGTCTTTCAATGTACAACTGTTTTGTTTAGCAAATGGTCATTACTGTTCGTGTTAGAAAATTTGAAAGCAATGTTATTAGTACAATGCATAGCATATTTGTTCTTGATGCAGAAGCCTATTGGTTCTACTCCCACACCATATAGATGAATTGCTGATAACTGTATTGCACTTTAAGGGTGGAGTGGTACAGTCCTGAGTGTGCCCTCCTTTGGATGAGATGCCTTTTAGCCATGAACCTATTATTAGTTTGCCATTCATTCCCCATTGCAATATTAGCAGCTTACCATTTTTTAATGTAATATAGGCAATTTATTCTTCAGGCACTGAATTTGTAGATGAAACAGTGAAATATAAATAAAACTAAGCAGATAACACCCAACGGAATAAATGCCTTGCTACTGAATAGAAAGTAGTAACCAATTAATCCAACCAATACACAGTAGCAAAGGCAACCATGAAGCATGAGAGTAGCCAAACTCACGTAAAAAGTATCAAATCAGTCCTTTATTAGTGCACAGAGGTAGGCGCTTTCACAGTTTGCTTCATCAGACCATAAAAATCCCTCCATTATAGACTTCCTTATATACCCACCATACGAATCACTTAAATAATGATTCAATAAAAATCTTAAAGGCAAAATATGCCATCTAAACTTAATGATTCTTAATACACTCTGTCAACAAGACCTGCATAGAACATAATATACATATGTATAAAAACACATGAAATTAAAGATGTTATCTAAGCTAACATTATAATTACTATATATATACATACATAGAAACTTTGCACCTACATAAGCTATATTGTAAAAATTGCATATTGTCTAGTTAATGTAGAAAATAATTTTATATATATATATATATATATATATATATATATATATATATATATATATATCAACTTCAGACCTAACTAGCAAATACTATAAAAATAACATATCACTAAAGGCTATCCAAAAAATATGAAAGTAAAACTATAAAAAACATGACAGAAAATGTTTAAAAATTTCCTTAAAAAAGAGAAAAATTCTTCAACAATCAGAACATCATAGCTGCATATCCTACGGTATATTCTGAGAACAGAGTTCGCACAGACCATAAATAAATTAAATCAGAGGTTATCATTTAACTAAACATCATAATTACTGTGTATATATAAAAAAATATCAGGATAAATAAGCCACTAACTAAACAGATATAACATCAGATGAATGGCGTAGAGTCACAGATGGTCAACATCATATTAGGACTGTCCAAAAGGTATAAACACCATCATGAACAGCATCTATCATACGACCACAAATTGGTGAGATAAGCGGAGCTATAAACATAACAATAAATATATATAGGAGGTAACTCAGCATCACAGTATATATAATCCAAACTCTCCAACATAGAATAATAAAAGCATTGGACATAATCACCAGTCATAGCATACTATGACTATCATTAATAAATATATATATATATATATATATATATATATATATATATATATATATATATATATGCATAACCAGAGTTCATTGAACATTAATGCCCTCATGCCTGTCTAGCAGGGCCATGTCTTTACTTGGCCGAGAGTTAGCCAAGCTAATAGGCGGATTGCAGCAGTTGAGGGGATACCACCTATTAATACTAGGAATCAGTCACCCGACAGTATATGTGACTCTAATAATGTTATCAATAATGTATTGGCTGTGAATGAAAGCAGTGGTATGAATGAAGGTCACAACAATGATGACATTGTTGTTAACAGTAGTGTGAGAACAGAAGCTTCTGTTTTACCTATAGCCTCTGGCAGTTCTGGAACAGTAGAGGTTGCAGGACAGTCATTTTCTTCACAGACTGCCATGCCCTATAACTCCTTGGACAGTAAGAATGTTAATCAGCTTGTGGTATGACCTAAGTTAGTTCGAGCCTCAACAGTGAATACAATCACAGATAATAGACAATCTATGGCCACGGGTTTTCACCAACTCCCTTTACCCATTTCAGTGGAGAAAGTGGTGGTGATAGACCATTCTGTCAGTCAAGGGAGACAGAAACGCAAGTTTTCAGCAGAGACAGTCGAACCAGTCCCTCAAGAAGATGTGGAACCAAGTAGGGACTGTTTAGTTTGGAATATTTCACGAAGGAATATGGATGCTGATGAATTTAATGATTTGAATAAGTACTTGAATTTTATTCCAACTAAACGTAGTAGTTTAACAGATGTTTTAACAGATGTGAAGATGTTTAGTTGAAATGTCATGCTTAGCTATGAGCTTGATAACATCAATAATGAAAATGGTCATGTCTTTAAGAAACCCAGTCTATATATGCCAACTAACCATTCGTTAGTTCAGGCATTCTATAAATTGGTTGAAGATGATTTGCACATTATGTACAATGATGTTAGGGTTGGACAGAGAACCAACAATAGCTTTAATCTGAGTTTTAAGGAGAGGAATGCTCTGATGAGGTTACAGAATAACAACGCCATTGTTATTAGACCTGCAGATAAGGGTGGACCTGTGGTTCTTATGGACAGGGAGAGCTACCAGGTTGTTATGGACAGTATATTGAGTGATGTTAGGTATTATAGTATCATCAGAAGAGAAAATGTTGACACCATCAAATGTTGTTGTGTCTTTCGGCTTTTCCCGATTAGGGGTCCCCACAGCGGAACTCCGGTCCACTACTAATTGGCAGTAGATTTTTACATGCAGAGTTGCCAGCCCTGATGCACAACCTTCAATGAAGGTACACCCATTCATGGATGTCTCCACACAGAAGACACTCTAGCTGAGAATTGAACAGGACAATGTCTTACTGTGAGGCGACAACTCTACCACAGCACCACCACCGCAGTTGGATTTATATGATGGTGGATGATTTGATCAAAAGTTCTGTTATTACTAGTGAGCTGGGGAGATTTTTGAGGTAGAACATCCTATGATCCCGGTCATACAGGGTCTACCCAAGATCCATAAGGATGGCAGGAACCCCCCAATGAGACCTATAGTTTCGAGGAGGGGATGGTGTATGGAGCCCTTCTCTCTATATGTAGAGAAGTTTCTCCATTGGAGTTGAATACTGTTGTCCTTAATGACACAAGATAATTTCTTCTTGACATATAATTTTACAAATACTCTGGGGATGGAGATAGACATCCTCTTTGTCACCCTAGATGTGCAATCATTGCTCACTAATATTCCAAATTAATTGGGAGCGGTGTCCATCAAGAAATACCTAACTAAACATAGTAATTATAATGATAAGCAGGTGGATTTAATTTGCCCATTTTTGGAAGTCATACTTGAGAATAATGTGTTTCTTTTTAATCAAGAGATATATCTACAGCGTGATGGCATGGCTATGGGCACTTCTTGTGCCAATAGCTACACTAACATGTTTTTGGCCCTTTGGGAGGAAGATGAGTTGTTTTTGATGGATGGTTTTAGGAGACATGTCCTTTTTTATCATCGCTTTGTGGATGATATCTTTTTTATTTGGAAACGTGACCCAGATGAGCTGAGGATGTTTGTGACTCAGATGAATGATATGACTGATTATTTGAAGTTCTCTCTGACTTTCTCTCCAACCAAAATAGAGTATTTAGATGTCTATGTGAAAAACTAACATGTGGTGCAATTAATACTGGGGTGTATAGGAAGAAATGCTACAGGAACACCCTTTTGCATAGACAAAGTATGCACCCTCATTACATTTTTAGAAATATAATTAAGGGGCAAGGGATGAGGATCTCTCGCTTGAATGCCACAGATCCTGGTTACAGGCATGAATTGGTTGCCTTTAAAGATAAGTTGTCTAAATGAGGCTATAGTTATGAAGCGATTGATGAAGGCCCTTCAAGAATAATTTCACTTAGAAGAGGTAGAGCTGCTCCTTATTTCTTGGATCCAGTTGAGGGAGAGAATGTGCAAGGTTGTAGACCGACTGGGGTGAGAATTCCCATGTTTTTTACTACTGATAACAGAGCTATTTATGGCATTATCAATAAGCACTGGCGAGTTCTTATGACCAATCCAGATATTAGAGGTATTGTGGGTGGCAGACCACAATTTAGGTTCAAAAATAAACTTAACTTAATGAGAATCCTATGTTATCCAGATAACAGATGTGTAGTAGGAGAAACTATGGGCACTGTATTATGTGGGCAGTGCAATTTTTGCAGATTCCTGAGTTCCAGTGGTCTGTTTTTACATCCAGACACTGGGCAGGAGTTTAGATTTAAGGTATCAGCTAGTTGCAGTACCCCACATGTTATTTATTTGGCTGAATGTAAGTTATGTGCCTCATTCTATATTAGGAAAACAAATAGGATGTTTTGTAATAGAATAAGGGAACATTTGTATGCTATAAAGGTGAACTCTCCTAATAATGCCCTAGCTAAACATGTTTTAGCTATGGGGAGGAGCATACGTTCCATTTTATAGTTTTAGATACCATTATACCAAACGTTCGGGAGGGTGATATAAGAAATGGTACTCATCTAATTTCTACTCTCCTCTATGCCTCACCCATATACACTAATCTCTCTAAAAACAACCTTAATAAAATGGAAAATGCCTACAATAGCATAGCCAGATTTGCTACAGGTAACCCTTTCAGAACCCACCACTGTATTAACCTAAAGCAACTAGGATGGCTTGAATTACAAAATCAACTTAAATTCCACCAACTTACCATTGCCCACAAAACCCTTTACCATCCTACCAATACTCCTATGCTATCTACCCTCATTATCCCCTACAACAATCTAAAGACCTTACATTCATTACATAGACTTCTTGTAAATATTTGTAAATCAAACAACAGGGCTGGAGACTCTCTTTTCTCTAATACTGTTGGACAATCCTGGAACCTTCTCCCTAGTGAACTTTCCTCTGTTCCCTCTATATCACTCTTTAAAAACAAACTGAATTTTTTTCTCAGAACACACTGGTTGTGCCCCTGTACCAAACCTGACTGATCTACTACCTCTCTTACTTGGATCTACCTATTCTCCTCTTCTCAGTGTTCTTGTTCCTTTTCTTAGTAACAACTGACCTAGACCTTTCTAATTTTTTTTTACTTACATCCTCATAATTTCTTTAAGGAGACTAGTTTTTACTCTTTACTGATTATTACAGCTCCTACTTTTTGTTTTCCTTCTTTATGTCAACTTGTTTACTAATATATTGTCTAACTCAGCTGCTATCTTTTTACATGTTGTATTGCAACTACATTTGTATTGTATTAATTATATTTGTATATTTAGCACTATGCTATGAACAAACGACCTCTGTGAGTATTCCCTATTCTTTACCTGCAATGTTCAACATACAAATTAATCTTTGTATAATGTGATTATATTTTGCTTCCTCGGAGTTTATCTCCCTGGGCCTCTACTGAAAATGGACATATATCCAGTTAGACTAGCCCAGTCAACAAATGTAAAATAAAATAAAAATAAATAAATGAATTGGATATTGAGACTTAGAGCAGACAGAGGCAGAGGCCTCAATGAAAGAGCCTCTCTCAAACCTGTCTTGAAGTCCGGAAGAATAGTTGTCAAATGAGGGCATTAATGTTCAATGAACTCTGGTTATGCATATATATATATATATATATATATATATATATATATATATATATATATTTTTTTTTTTTTTTTTTTTATTAATGATATTCATAGTATGCTATGACTGGTGATTATGTCCAATGCTTTTATTATTCTATGTTGGAGATTTTGGATTATATATACTGTGATGCTGAGTTATCTCCTATATATATTTTTTGCTATGTTTATATCTCCGCTTATCTCACCAATTTGTGGTCATATGATAGATGCTGTTCGTGATGGTGTTTATACCTTTTGGACAGTCCTAATATTATGCTGACCATCTGTGACTCTATGCCATTCATCTGATGTTATATCTGGGTATGTTAGTGGCTTATTTATCCAGATATTTTTGTTTTTTATATATACAGTAATTATGATGTTTAGTTAGATGATAGCCTCTGATTTCATTTATTTATGGTTTGTGCAAACTCTATTGTCAGAATATACCATAGGATATGCAGCTATGATGTTCTAATTGTTGAAGAATTTTTCTCTTTTTTAAGGAACTTTTTAAAAATTTTCTATCATGGTTTTTATAGTTTGACTTCCATATTTTTTGGATAGCCTTTAGCGATGCCATGCTATTTTTATAGTATTTGCTAGTTAGGTCTGAAGTTGATAAATATATCCCTATAATTATTTCCTACATTCACTGGACAATATGCTATTTTTACAGTATAGCTTATGTAGGTGCAAAGTTTCTATGTATGTATATAGTAAAATATAATGTTAGCTTAGATAACATCCTTAATTTCATGTGTTTTTATACATATGTATATTATGTTCTATGCGGGTCTTGTTGACAGAGTGTATTAAGAACCATTAAGTTTAGATGGCATATTTTGCCTTTAAGATTTTTATTGAATCATTGTTTAAGTGATTTGTATGGTGGGTATATAAGGAAGTCTATAATGGAGGGATTTTTATGATCTGTTGAAGCGAACTGTGAAAGTGCTTACCTCTGTGCACTAATAAAGGACAGATTTGGTACTTTTTACGTGAGTTTGGCTACTCTCATGCTTCATGGTTGCCTTTGCTACTGTGTATTGGTTGGATTAACTGAAATATAACGTTGTTTTCTCGTAGCAAACTCTTCATTAATTACAGATCTTTTTAATGTGGAATTATTCAGATGACTTTTACTTCTGCAGAGATTATGCATATTGACGGATACTGGTGGGTTGAAATGCAAAAGTTTGAGGGGCCTTTTATGGTTGAAATATTCTGAAATGGTAATCTACAAAGAACAAACTGCAAACCAAGGTAGTTCAAAAGTATGGACACAGTACACCTGGAGCCACAATTCATGATAAAAAGGTTGCTTTAATATTGAAATGCTGATAAGTACTTTTGTCTTCTTAATGAAAACTTCTGCAGATAAAACCATGTTTGAAAAACTGAGTCCATATATACATCAAGTCTAAGAAAGGGAAATAGATCACATGAATGCCAAGCACCCAGTGATGTCATGCTTCCTTTGGGAGGATTTAAAGGGCCTTGCAGGTTGAAAACTGACATGAATTACAGCAAATTAAAGTAGTTCATACATGTTCTGATTTTTTTATATACTAATAATGTACAGACAACATATTGCAGTCATCACTTTTCTAAAGATTTCAGTTTTAAAATACAGGTGATGGATATTTGGCCATTCTAACCAGGCCAGTTCATGACATTAAGTTTTCAATTCCCAGTGAAGTTCAAGTTTTTCCAAACCGAGTGTCCATGGGGCCTACTCCATCTGACAAGACAAATTGTTCTAAAATGAAAAATTTAAAGGTGGGGTCAGGGTATTCCATGGTATGTTTGGAAAGAGCATTGGTATCCTTTTTAGTTCTGATATCATAAGTGAGCTCATAAATTATGTCACACAGATACCTTTCTGTCTTACCAATATAAAACGTTTCACAGCCTGTAAGCATCCAGATTTCACTCCTCTTCCTCTGCTCCCCAAATAGTGGATGTGCTCTTCAAGTCCCCATATGAGTACAGTGAGATCTTTCTAAACATGCTAAGAATGACTCCTTGGTGGTCTCAGTAGCCTCCAAACCACAGCACCTTTCCAACTATTGGCATGACAAGATGTCTCTAGCATTAGCATGGTGGGCAAGAGGGGTGCTTTTCTCTACTACACTGGGGGTAAGACCCCTCAACAGTTTATCTTACTTGTCCAGATTCTAGCAGTGGAGAAGCTTTCGGGGCTTTCTGATTCTGGGGAAAAGAGAGGCAGTGGGTTTCTATGTTGCCGACTGTAATTTTGTTTGTGCAGATTCTGTGGCTAGGGCAGCAGAATGAGGTGTGTATCTGATTAGGATGACAATGCTCAGGATCTTCTTCTATGAGGATGAGTCCAGATGGGTTATCCTAGATTTCTTCTTCTTGGGAAATATATATTTTTGGCCATGCCTTCTAGGACTTGCTATAGGTCCTCCAAAAGAAGAAGCATACTGAATAATGTGAATGGTCTCCCTGATCCTGCATATCCTGATGCTTCTCCTAGGCCATCCTTTGTATCAGGGAGAGCTATCTCACTTAGCTGTACCAGCCAAGCCACCTCAAAATGTGACTTTAGTGGTCCAACAGTCTTGATTACAGTCCATAACTGTCTGTGGATGAAGCAGTTCTCAAAGTTTATCCCAGCTTGAATAGCTAACACAAAGGACTAATGGGTTCTTGATATGGTCAATGCTTGTACAACCATGGAGCTCAAAGGTCCTCCCCATGAAGGGGCTCTATTCAAAGACAAAAGCATCTTGGCAAAATTATTGAGGTAGGCCCTGAGCTTAATTCTTGAAAGGACTGTGGGAAATGTTATTTCTTCAGAAAAAGGCCAGTCATTTTTACTCTCATGATCTCTTAACTCCAAAGGAAATGAAAGAATTCTATCCCATCATGCATTTCATTGATTTCAGTAAACACATCTGATTTATCAATTTCTGGATGCTGAATCTTCAGGAAGCCACAACCTTGCTGAACCAGAGTGTTTGGGTGATGTTACTGAGAATGCTAATTAACTGCCTTGCAATCACACAAGACTTTCCAGTGAGTATGAAATAATTTGTTCTATCGCCAGAACCCAGAGTGTTTACCAAGGTGCTAGCCATGGTGATACAAGCTTTGCAGGAGAATGACTTCCATAACATATGGATGAATGGATGATTTACATGAGTCATACACTATCAGTGTCACACTCTTATAAATGTTGCTGATCGATGATCTAAAAACAATTATACCCAGTAATGTGCAGGACAAAATTTTTACACTCCATGCAAGGGGATTTACCCCTTCTATCCCCTTAATAAATATAATCACATACAGTCCAAGATAAAACCAGCTCAGGAACTAAACTACAAATCATAAGTTACCACTCCATATGCTCCCTTATGCAGATGATGTGGACTTGGTGACCACATCAAGGAATTCCACAGTAGCATCCCTACCTTGGATGCTTTTCTTCTGGTGGGTACTTGGAGGTTCCATAATCTGAGGCAAGGGCCAGCAGCCATTTTAAAGCCAAATAGCAAACAAAATATTACATTTATCCTTGCAAGATTTTCAGGTTCCAGGCAGCCATAGGGATAGATGGGATGCTTGGATATGCATGCATATTTTAAATAAATTAACTTTATATGTCACAAATTACAGTCAATAAACATGCTCAAATTTGTTGAAAAAGAGGGCTTTCCAAGATAGCTGCACACTGACCAATGGCTTAATTTTAGCTCTACCAGTGGGAAAAAAGAAACTGATAGATAAGGTCCAGCAATTCTGCCAGTTTTAGTAAAATTCAGTTACTGGATAGTAAGTACACTGCCTGGGTGCTAGCAAAGAAAAATCATGTAGAGCCTAGTAGAAAATCTTTAGAAAAGGTGAAGAGAACACACTGACTAGGAATAATCCTGCAGCTGTTCAGCAAGAAACAGTTCAAGCTCCAGATTTGGTACAAGAGATGACTTCCAGTTATTTTGAGGAAAAATAAATAAATCAAATGTGCTCAGAGCTGATTAAAATAAATGAAACACTGAAGGAGTATATCAACTCAAATAGCAAAAGACTGAAAAAAGAGAAAAATCTTTAGATGAAATGGAAAACACTGTAAAATCAGAGGTCAAACTGAAGAAAAGGCTGGCTGAGTACAAGACTGCTCAAGAAGAGCTGTTTCAAAAAATGGTAGTGTTGGAGGACAGGGCATAAAGAGAAAACCTGAGATTTCCTACCATACAAGAGAAACTGGAAGGAATAGGCTGCATTAATTTTATAAAAACACAGATAACTAACTGGGCTGGTGTTTCACAGCAGGATTTGTTAATTGACAGGGCACATTGTGTACATGCTCCAAACCTAGCCATGAGAAAGCAGCCAAGATCTGTATTAGTAAAGATAGAATCATACCAACAGAAAGAGTAGATACTGACAAAACTGTGGCAGAAGTATTAAAAACTGGAGACAGCAGAGTGCTTGTGGAAATGATTATTCTCTGTACACCAAGACAAAGAGAACAAATTTATCCCAACAATTAGAGATTGTTGAGAAGCAGGTGAGAAATTCAAGATGTTATATCCAGCTGTCTTCAGAATACTTTTTTCTGGAGCATAACTGTCATGTTTTGATGCAAAACAAGCTAAGGAGAAAATACAAAAGTTTGTTCAACAAAAAGTGAGCCATGAAATAGAAGAGGATCATGTTTCGCTTTCTTCTGATAATAAAACTCAGAGAGAGACTTTGCCAGTGAAACCTTTTCAAATGTTCCAAAGGGGATTGCTTGAGAGACAGAAAAAAGCAGAGGAGTTGACTAGAAGAATCAGGAGTGCCTTGCACCTGAACCGGAGTTTGGGGTTGGGAGATGAAGATGAACATGAGGAAGACCAGCAACACTGAAATTAGTGAACAAATGTGAGAGTATAAAGCATCAGTCGCATTTGTGAAATATAGCTTACAAGAAAAAGTGGCTGAGAAAGATTGGACTTTTGTTGAATTTGTTAAATTAGTAGGGGAACTAAAAGGCATATACACAGTTTCATATCATTAATGCTTGGAATGATACTAAAAGCAAAAAAAGTAAAGAAAAAGTAAGTAAAACAATTTTTGTTCTTAACAGTATTGGTATAAAACATTTCCTGATATAAATTGCATAGCATATAGCAAAACATTTCAGTGATTGTTATATGTAATAAAATATTCTAAAGTAAACAAGCAATTTTTCTCTTTTTTTTAGTTTTAAGAAATATATGCATTACAGAGTAAAATGAGCAGAAAGGCTGGACAAAAGCACATTAAGTTAACAGGTAGAAATCTTGGGCTGTTTGTGTGGGTAAGGGGTGTTAAAGTGCACTGATTATGATATATGTACAGATGAGATGTTTTCTTCTACTTTTGCATAGGTGAGTGTCTGGATTGAAGCCCTTCACTTAATCTAATAACAATTTTTTTTTGTTTAAGCAAGTGGGTTTTAAAAATAAGAGACCACTGTGAAAGTGATGAATAATGTTCCTTTAGCAAATAAATATTCAGTGTGAGTTGACAAGTCTGCAGCTGAGGGCAGCTATACATACTGATATTATATTTTCATGGAAACAAGCTGAATACAGGTGAAGGCAACAAACCTCAAGAAGTCTGGGCATTGTTTGAGAAAAATGTAAAATTAAAAAGTACAAGGGCAACCAGCTTAGTAAAAAAAGTTTGAAATTATTGGAATGGAATAAGAGATATCAGCTTTTTGGTACCTAAATATGTCAATGCATTAACTAGAACAGTGTATAATTTAGATTTATTTAAAGATAGACACTTCACTTTTTCCTTAAAGCTAACGGTTAATGTTTTCTGAAAACATACAAGTTGATTTTCATATCTGAGACAGTAATACAAGAATAGACAAAAATTAGTGTAAGTAGAAGCACAGGCTGTAACATGTGCCTTAGCATGAATAACCTTAATTTTACATTAGGGAATGCCTGTGGGTACAGCAGTTGATTTGGGACAATTTTTCCTAGCAGGAGTATTAAACTTCATTATTTAAAGATGTACTTTTTTTTGTTTGTTTGTTTTAAGTTAACAGGTTCTGAGAGTGTTCTGGGGTGTGGGTTTTTTTTTGAGGGTTTTCATTAAACAAAAAGTCTTGTAAAATGTGACACAGGTTCAAATGGAGGTGACAAGAAAAGACTGCATAAAGGAGCAACCTGCCAAATATTAGTGAGTACATGTAACACAAAAGCCAGAAATAGACAGTTTAAAAAGTGCCCTGTATAATAGGTAGGAATAATAATTTCTTATCATAAAGGTTACACTAGTCATATTACTTTGGAACATGAATGGCATCACAGGTATATACAAAAAGGTAAGAAATACTGAATTATATTAAGAGATGCAGAGTGCAAATAGCAATGCTACAGGAGACACATTTGGAAAGATGTAAGCATGTGAATTTGATGAAGAAAGGAATTCAGGATGGATATTCAGCAGAATATTAGTGCCAAAGGAAAAGGGGAGAACTTATTAATTGCTAGTGGACCTCCAATAGCAATAGAGGAGGAAAAATACTGTAGATTTCTGGTAATAAGGGGGTTACTGGGAAGGGAGAAGAATTATGCTGGCACATATTTATATCCAACCTAAAAATGCTATTACGGAGCTTAAGAAAATGTTAGAAGACATAATCAGCTTTCAGCAGTGAATATTACTTATAGGTGTGGACAAGAACTTAATTTTCAATAGTGGGGATGTATCTGAGGGACTAAGAAGGAAACATAAAAACAAGGGTAAATTTTTGAAGAAATTTATGAAAATATTTGGTATGGAAGACATGAATTCAGTAGCAGGAACTCAGAGAGAATTGACATACTATTCCCCAAGGTACAATAATTAGGCTGGAGTAGACAGAAATTATATTTCACCGGAAAACGTGTATTTAATTGAATGCTTTGGCACACATACACTAACAATTTCAGATCATGATCCAATAACATCTCAGATAAAAATGCAGGGTAATGAAGTAAGAAATGAGACACTGACACTTCTCCACCTACCTGTTAAAAAGACAGAAACTTAAGGAATGGGTAGTGGAACTTATTCAAGAGTTATTAGGGAAGATAGAAATTTCTTCAGAGTTTGTAGCTAATAAGTGGAATAAATGAAAGTGAAGTTTAAAAATAAGGTATAAATAAAAGAAAAAGATATGGTTAAGAACTAACAAGAATTATTTAGTGGGGCTGACAAAGGTTAAAGCATTACAGAATAAAAGAAATCTCAGAGAACAAGAAGGGGTGCAACTGCAGAAAGCTAAATAAAATAAGGGGGTATCTGGATACTATGCATGATTTTAGAAAGATTGCTATTAAGCAACTGCTTTTGATAACTCTAGAGCACAGAGCATACACACTTTTAGCACAACTTAGACAACAGAAATTAGAAAGAGTTGTTGCCAAACTTAGGGAGCTTATAACAGGAAAATAACCAGAGACCCTGTAGAGGTATTAGAGATATTTTAGAAATTTTATAAATTTTTTTATAAAACAGAGAAATGAGGAAATCAATAGAAATATTTATGGAATACTTACGCATGGCAAGGTTAAAAGTAGATGAAGCTAAACGATTAACAGTAAAGACAGGAGGAGGAGATGAGGTAAAAATGGTGACATATTATCAATCTGCAGGAAATTCTTCAGAAATAGATGATATTCCTGTGTGAGCTTGGAAGCTAGAAGGGAAGAAAGTGATAAATATCTGGAAGGTTTTGTTTAACAGTTAAAAGGAGGGGAAGCATCAACACCCTGAAAGAAAACTGTTGTGGCTGTAATACCTAAAGACTATAATTACCCATCAGACTGAGCTTCATATATGCCTGTTTAAATTTTAAACCATGATTATAATGTGTTTATGTCTATAATTGATAAAAGAATGGCAAAGATGTTACCAAAATTGATAGATATGCATCAATGTGCTTATGTGGAGGGGATGCCATTTGACAACATAAACAGAACAGTGATGATCCAGAGAGAAGAAAATGCAAGAAAACACTATTGTTGGTGGGTCTTGATGCAGAGAAAACTTTTGACAGAGTAAGCTGGCAATTTGTGAGTAGGGAAATGGAAGCATTTGCTTTCCCTGATATAATAATAAGGTTAATTAGAGGATCAGAGGCAACAATTAAAGTGGGAGGGTTCCTCTTTGATAAGTTATTTCTGAAGAGAAGAACCAGGCAGGGTGTCCTCTTTCCCCCTTTATTATTTGCAGTATATTTAGAGACATCGGCAAAGAAAATAAGGGACTCAGAAATTCAGTGATATAATTCGTATGGTAATCAAGTAAAGTCGGCTTTATTTGCAGATGATATAACTTTGTATCTGATAAAAAGAGAAAAGGACATTTCAGTGTGTTGTGGAACAGTCTGATACAGTGCCAAGTCTTTTTGGGATATAAAATTAATGAAACTAAAACATAGGCTATAGCTGCAAAATATGTACCCACATATGAATTAATTCAGCAATAACTGCATTTGTGGGGATACGATAAAATGAAGTATTTAGGACTATGGGTTAAAAAGGATTCTGTTATGGCAGCTAAGGATATGTGGGAAGAGACTAAGCAATATATAATACAGAAACTGAGAAACTTTAAGCTCTTATTTAAGGATATGAATAGCAAGATATAAGCGGTGAAAATGTTTTTAGTCTCTTTAGTTTTATACACAGGACAGGCATTTTTATCAACCAGATGAAAAATTGGGGATGGTAATCTATAAAGAGTTAAAGGACTTTATCTGGGAGGGGAAGAAGGTAATAGTCAAGTAAGATAAGCTGATACTTCCAATAGAACAAGGTGATTCAGGATTACCTGATTTAAGGGATATCTTAAAGCTGTACCATTAAGGCTCAACTTAAGCAGGAAGCTGTAATTTAAAGCAGAAAGGGATTATGATGAAGCAAGGGGAAATTCAAAAAATAAGGAGATGGTGGGTGTTTGGATGCCAGTCTTTAAGGAGAATAACAGCCATGCATAAAGTAGCAGAAGGTAGTCTAAACATAAGCTAAAATAAGAATGGAAAGGAGATTTTGCCAATAGGGACAGTTGCAATTAGGGGTACACAGGATAGGCAAGAGGGGACTGGAATTTACTGAATAAAATTGGCAAAGGAACCAATGTATAAGGACCAAATAACTATAGAGGGAACTGTAATAGAATGGGAAGAGGCAAAGGAGACATTTGGACTGCAGTCTAGAGTCTTCCGTATCAGGGATTGATATCAGAGTATAGACAAAAAGAAAGGGATAGGGGAATCCTGAGTAAAGTACCTGTTTTGGTAGAGTTTTTAGTTGACTTTAGAACAGACACTGATGTTAAAAAGGGGATAATTAGTAGGGTATACAAATTATTGCTAATAACTATAGGAATCAATCAGAAGAGGTTAGAAAAGTTTGGGAAGAAAGACTGGATGAGCAATTCAAAAGCAAACAATGGGAGGATATATATATATATATATATATATATATATATATATATATATATATATATATATATATATATATATGGCTCCCAAATATGCAACAAAGTCTAGAAGATTAGGATTTTTGCTTTGAAGTGTTTGTATAGATATTTTTATACCTGAAGCAGATTCTAAAGAATTTTTCCTCAGGTAGATGGTAAATGTTGGAGGTGTGATGGGGAAGAAAGAGATAACTGAGAACATATGTTTTGGGAGTTTAATGAGTTAGCAGATTTAAAAAAAATCTTTACAGAGTATTCTATCAAAAATATTGGGTGAACAAATGTGTGTAACTAAGGAATTATTTTTGAGCTTGGATACAGGATCCAAATTGCCTAGACATAGTAAAGTCTTGTTAAGTTTAATTCTAGCTGCTGCCAAAATAGCAATTACTAGAAAATAGAGTCAAAGTCTCAATCAATTGAATTTGAAGTAGTGAATATTGCAACAATGATAAAAGAACTAGACACGGGATATTTAGAAAAGGGTAGGAGCAAATTACATAGAAAAAAATGGAAATTGTGGGAACAATACATGCAGAATAATGTTTTGAAGGATGGGTGAGGTTTAAGGGAAGGTAGGAATTGAGCAATTTATGTAATGAATTGCTGATAATTGTAAAAAAGAATATATGTGATGTATAATGTTTGGGACTGGGAACATGTTAATATGTTTTTTTTATATATGTATGCCTGCCTGTGTCTTAAGTAATAATGCAATAAAGTCAAAAAAGACTAAACATGTCACACTAAAACTTGTAAAACAAAAAACAAATTGTATTTTCTAGGAGAAAATAATCAAAACATATTTAGCACTTTCATTCTATTTAATTGATAAGAACTTGAGTTTATTATTTTCATTGTTTTAGTGGTATTTTGTTTCTATGCATTTTTATTTGTATAGATTGTTAAGAACATAGATTGAAGAATTGACTGGTTAATCAACAGAAGTCAAGTGACTACAGTTTATTGTGTATGAAAGGTTGTGTGTGGTTGTGCAGATTTATTTTAAAGAAGTTCTTGTCAATTAAAATAGAATGAAAGCACCAAATAAGTTCTGATTCTTTCTGCTAAATGATACATGTTTTTTGTTTTACATAATTCTTCACCCTAGAGAATGCTGACATCTGTGCAGTCACTGAAACATATTTTAAAGCCATGGAGAGCACACCAACAGTGCAACATTATAATGCCTTCCACAAATTTAGACTAGCTACTACACAGGCAGGAAATAAAAGTGGAGGTATCTTAATTTATATCAGAAATAAATATACCTAAAGGCTGGTCAAACAGGACAATGTACTTGAGCTACTGCATGTTCAAATCACCATAGGCAAAATCCAATATCATTTCCTTGCAAGCTATGGGTCCCCCTTTATGTCCCAGGAAACCCATACCTTGTATTTCAACTAAATGAAAACACTCACCATCCAACCCAATACCATATTTATTGGTGATTTTAATTACCCCACTATTAACTGGGACCACCAAATGTACAGACACAGAGATTTCTGGACTTTGTAAACACAAACTCCCTGGACCAGATTGTCAATATACTAACCAGATGCACAACCATAATGGATCTGGTCCTCATTAATATTGGAAAGTGCTGCACACCCCCTAGTATAATGTCTTCCATGGTAAGGTAAGAACACAAAATGGACTCTTTTGAAGTAAAAAATAAAACCTGGACCCCCAGCTAGCCCTGGAATAGTCAAAAACTACTCTAAGGCTAATTTCCTGTTATTAAGTGATAACCTTGTGAAATTTCAAGCCACCATAAACACTGAGAACACTGTTGCCTATTCAGAGCTGTTCACAGAAACCCTATATAAGCATATTAATAGCTGCATAGAAACAGCTGTACTCACCAGGAAGAAGTACAGAAGTAACTCAAAAAACAAGCCACCCTGGTGGAATCACAAAATCAATAGGCTGTATAACAGAAGAAAGAAAATCATGGCAAAAATTAGGAGGTGCATCACCAAGCAGGATAAAAGCACTCTCATCAAACTAAACAAACAACTCAAAGGACAAATAAAGTCTACAAAAGCCAAATTTGAGGTAAATTTGGCCTCCCAAGAAAAGGACAACCACAAGACATTATTTAGCTATGTCCACAACTTCAAAGGCAATGCACAATTGTATGTAGAGCTCATTGTAAATGGAGCCACCTATACTGAGCCAGAAGATATAGCAAACTTACTGGCTGACAAATACATCTCCAACTTTACCCATCTCTCCCCCTCAACCTTCCCTCAGGAAATACCATTAAATTTAACTCCCCTTGCTATAACTAGGGAAGAAGTCCTAAATGCTCTCTCTCTAAGGCCAAGAACACTGCATTAATAGGCCCAGAAAATATCTCAGGATGCCTTCTAAATAGCATAAAACATGGCTTTTCAGGCCCTTTTGAATTGCTATTTAACTCTAGCCTCCAAACAGGCTTCATGCCTCATGAATGGAGAACAGCAACAGTTATCCCTCTGCAAAAAGGTGGGCCATCTACATATCCTGGAAACTACAGACCCATATGCCTCACTAGTCTTATATGCAAAGCCATGGAACAAATTATTAAGGAAATGATCAATAATGATATAGTAAACCTCCAGATGCTGGACACAACCCAGTTTGGTTTCATCAAGGGCAGGTCATGCTTACTCGGCCTGGTAGACTTCTTTGAGAAGGTCACCAAAGCAATGGATGAGGCAAAATGGTTCACACTGCCTACTTTGACCAGGCCAAAGCATTTGACACAATACCCCACTTGGGCATTGTTGACAAACTCAGGAGGTTAGGTACAAACTCGTATGTCACCCAGTGGATAGCCACCTGGCTCACAGACAGGACCCAGGAAGTTAGAATTTGGGAGTCCACCTCTACAAGGAGGCCAGTCACAAGCGGAGTCCCTCAGGGATCGGTCCTTGAACCGCTCCTTTTTGGCATTTACTTCTCTGGAGTCAAGGCCAGTCTCAATGGTCTCTGGCTAATTAAATTTGCAGATGATTGCAAATTAGGAGCTGTCATTGAATCCCACACTAACATAAATGTTCTCCAGGAGGGGCTGACACAGACAAACAACTGGTGTCAGAGCCATGGACTAAAATTAAATGCCAAGAAATGCATAATACTATCCTTTGGGAAGTCATCCACCTCTGGTAACTATCATATTGTCAACACACCCCTTAGAGTTGACACAGTAGTCAGGGACTTAGGGACACACATAGATAGCAATCTAGCCTTTAACCATCTCATATCTACAGTAGTGAGGAAATCATTCTATGTTGCACAACTTATAAACAAAGGTATGGTATCTAAGTCCAATGAAGTAATTGTTCCACTGTATTCGGCATTCATCAGACCTATCAATGAGTACAATGCCCCCTTTGATATGTACCTTAAACAAGCATATCCAACACATCCATAGAGGTTCCTCACTAAAAGAATAAAGGATGTAAGCAAAATGTCATATGCAGACTGCCTCAAGGCCCTATCCCTGTATTCTGTCTCCTACATGCTTTTGAGGGGAGATCTATGCTTGGTATACAGGGCACTGTCAGACCCCACTCTGACGGGCCTCCTGCATATCCACAAAACAAACAGCACCAGAATTACCTGTTCTAAACACTTAAACCTTGCCTGTGATATAAGTAGGACATGCTGGAGAGACAGGCATATATCCCAGACACTACCCTGTCTATAGAACAGGCTCCCCATCCATGTAAAGCAGAGTCCCTCCCTAACCCAATTCAAGTGCAACTTGGACAACTGGATGGGGAACAGGAAATTCATCCCTGGTTTGACACATATGTCTCTAATGGACACAGGCAACTTGTAAATGGTTCATTTCTCAGGTCCCTGCTTGTAAATGTTTCATCCCCCAAACCCCTACTTACACTTATCAAGGATATCAGAACTTGTCAGACATTTGAGATGCATGGCTAGGCTTTAAAAGGCCTTTGTGGTCATTAGCCTAGTATACACCTATGAACCTATAATAACAGGTAGGCAACCCAGTAGGATACAGAAGGGAATCAATATTGCACTAGGGTGATGAGGTCACATACTACACATCTAAATGGCATGAATGGTCCAGAACTGGCAAAGTTTATACATTTAAGGAGGACAGGGGCACTTTGGAAGGATAATATTAGGAGTAACATTGTACACTGATCATGCATATCCATCTGTTAATTGGTGATGTGTGCAAATGGGCATCACTCAGAAACATTAGTGTTTCCCAACATTCATGTTGGAGAAGGAAGATTCTAAAGAGTGGGTTATTAAAACAGTGGAGGGAATGTCAAACATATGGGATAAAATATCTATTCAGGTGTGGGACAAACTGAGGGGGGATTAAGGAATGTAATTAAGCAAGAATGAAGGAAAAGGAAGGAAGGGCTAAACAGATAATGAAAGATATTCTCCAGGAGATACAAACCCTCCAAAGGAAAATAAGGAAAGATGAAGAGGAACAAGACAGGCTAAGGGAATTTAGAAATAGAATACAAAGAATGGAGGATGAGACAATTTTAGTACAAAAAGCTTCAATCTTAGAACTTTGTCAGGCATCTACTCCAAAAGTTGAGAGAACATTAGCAAATAGGTAAAGGTAGCGGCAGATAAAAGAGCACTTTTGTAAATTGTGGGATAAAAAACTGCAGCATATGTAGAACATCAGAAAAATATTAGAGGAGTATTTCAGTGTTATTTTAAAGAGTTATACTCAGCCTCCTGGGGAGGACACTATTCCAAATGAACTGTGGAAACTGGGAGGAAGGGCCTTAGAAAGAATATGGGTTCATATGTTTAATAAAATCCTGCAGGCTGGGGTGTTGCCTGAATCACCTGAATCGTGGAAGAGGAATATAACAGTAGTTATACTGAAGAATGTTACCAGGCCAGAGTCATTCTGCTCTATTATAATTCTAAATCATGATTATAAGACCTTTGTGTCAATAATGGCTAGTAAACTCTTTACAGTAGTGGGGATGTTGATAGACGAAGATCAGCATGGATTTGTGGGAGGGCATAGGACACTTGATAACATATTAAGAACATTGATGATAATATAAAATGCAGTAAAGCAGAAGAGAGCACTTTTGGTTTTATCATTAGACGTGGAAAAGGCTTTTGATAGGGATTTTCTATTTAAGATATTCCCTACTGAATGTATACAGTTGGTTCACAAAGTCTATTTGAGAGCAGAGGCTCATATGAAAATTTTAGGAAACTTACCTGATATTATAAAGTTACAAAAAAAAAAAAAACTTGGTCAGATAATCATAGCGGCAACTTTAATAATACTGGTAAGCATTCTGCTTTCACAATAATGCTTCTTCAGGTCAAATACAAAGGGAGGAGCTTGAAACAAAGCAGACCTGTCTGAAGTAGACTGCTCTTAGCATTGTGTTTTGCTATCAGGCAGCTCATCACCTTTTAGAACATAATGCTGTAAGGGACACTCCGCCAGGGGTCTGGTTACTTCCATTGCTAGCTTCATGAATGTCTCTGATTTAGAGATTTGCCCCACAGCCACTTTGTCATTGATTAACAGCTTCAGAAAACACGTATTGCTTGGACCATAACCTCTGGAGTCTGGTTTTCTTTGACAGCATTTCAGAATGTAGCCTTCTGCATAGTTGCCTTACTTTGCTATGGCCTCCTGGGATGTCTAATGTTGCTGCTTAGGACTCTCCTCACCAGGTGATCTACTACAATGGGTACAAATACATGCTCATCATATCAGGTGTTCTATGACAAAGTCATAGGGAATACTTATTAACCTGACACTGCCCCCCCACACACATACACTACATGGACAGCAGGTCTGGCTAGCCTCTGTGGCTGCGTGCACTTTATACACATCATTTTGTGTTCTTTCTGTTCTGTCTGGTGTCTTTTGGATTGTGTTCACTCACTTGGTGGGGTTATAATGATGTATCGCAGATACCTAACTCTTCCTGTCAAGATCAGTGTGTATGCTGGCAGTAGGTATATGTACTCATAAGCATAAGAATGGATGAAAAACAAATAGCCAAGTTGGGGAATTCAGAAGAGGAAATTCCCATTACATATGACTTACTCACTGATCATTGAATATTTAAGTACATATCTTTTCATATTTTTAGTAAGTGCATATCACTTATTTTTTCACTGTTCTTATGTCACATTTTCTTTGATAGCTAACTGCAGAAGGCTCCCTCAGACATTACTGGATATTTTAATCACATAGCTGTATGCTTTTCTTCTTGTTCTTCCACCATAGTTTCTTTATTCTTTGCCAAAGATTTTCTGAAGCACTTACTTACTAAATTCCAAAAACATCATTATTGTTTGTATGGATAGTACACAGCAACCTATTGCATTCTGCACCACTTGTCCAGTTACTATTAAATGATTCCCTACATTTATACCTAATCTCA
Organism: Protopterus annectens; assembly: GCF_019279795.1. Lineage (NCBI taxonomy): Eukaryota > Metazoa > Chordata > Ceratodontiformes > Protopteridae > Protopterus > Protopterus annectens. The sequence goes on along the minus strand of NC_056746.1, from coordinate 917,773,076 downwards.
TTTTTCCTTTGTCATCTAAGAATACAGGGTCTAAGACAGCTACTTCTTAGATGGTGCCACTTGTCTGAAGCATGTCACTGTTAGGCATTCAAAAGCCTTACACCTAGCTGTGGCTGCAACCAATATTTAGGGTATATATGCAAACCAGGTGTGGACTGTGAGGTCATCTCTGCTCTCAGAGCAATTCTACAGCAATAGTCTCTATGTTCGCTCTTTTTCTTTAGCTTTGACTCCATCCTTCACGAAAGGAAAGGAGAACAGATTTCCCACCCTCTTCTGCCATGGCCTGGTATACTGCCAGAGAACTTATGGTTCTCTGTGCCCCACATTTTTGTGACTGCTGTATTATTGAGTCATACAGTTTCTGTCAAGGGCACTGATCCATTTAGCTTGTTACAGAACCTTACAGACATTGGTGCTAAATCCCATCGGTATTCATGACCCCAGCCCTTTTTGCCCCATCATTGTCTACAGTACCTCTCTCTGAATTTACCAGTGCCTTTATAGTCACTTTTCTATATCAGTGTTTGCCTTCTTAAATTCATTTAAAAAAAAAAAGACATTGCTTTCACTCATTCTGTTCAGTGCCTTTCACTTGCTCATTCTCTTTTAAAGGGTAACTGCACTCTAGGTACATTTAATTTAATTTCCCAGAGTGTGTTTTCTTCCTTATAAAGTTTGTTTGTTTGTCTTTCGGCTTTTCCTGGTAAGGGGTTGCCACAGTGAAACTCCGGTCCGCTAATGACTGGCAGTAGATTTTTACAAAACTCCAAGGTGCCAGCTCGACGCTCAACCTTCAACAAAGGCACGCTCATTTATGCATGCATGTCTTTCAAACACTACCCAACCGCGGGGAGGACATGCAGACTCCACACAGAAGGCACTCCCAAGCCCAGCCGAGAATCGAACTGGAGAACCTCTTGCTGTGAGGTAACAACGCTACCGCCGTAATACCGTGTATTCACTTTTCTTCCTTATAAAGTAATCCTTCAATAAAACGCATGACCATGTTTTTTCCCCTTTTTGTGGCACAGAAGAGCTCTCTGATTATGTAGCCCAGGCTGGTATGACCCAGACCCTGTGTAGTATCCTGCCCTCACCAAGAATGATGCCACAGTATAAAGAAAAAATTATCAATTTCAACAAATGGTGTCATTCAAAGGGGATCCAGTATCTGTCCGCCTGGGATGACATGCTCAACAAGCCATGTTGCTTCACAAGAGATGGCTTGCACCTGTCACCCTTAGGCTTTCGAATACTGGCCAAGGCTTTTGCCACCCCCATAGTGCCTTTTTTAGGCAAGGCTCAAAAGGCAAAATCACCAAAAACCTGAGGGTAATGCTATTCAAATCCAGAAGTCTAAACCTCAAAATGCATGCACTCGAGGCACTCCTCAGTATGGAGAACATTGATATCTGGGCAGTAACAGAAACCTGGTTTAGGGCTCCAGAGAGCACCCCAGCACTATCAGGCTATAACTCAAACCATATTGTTCGGCCACAGAACCCAGACCGAAACACAAAAGGCGGGGGTGTATCCATATTCATCAAGGATACCCACACCTCCAGGTTAGTGGTGCAGCACGACGCCTCAGAGATCATCTATGTGCAACTAACAACAGGCAAACTGCAATTCAAATTGTAGCTTGCTACAGATCACCCACCATGACCCAGGACCCCCATTTCACGTTTCTGGAGACACTGGAAAATATGAAGGTCCTACCAAATGCCCTAATATTGGGTGATTTCAATTACCCAAACACTAACTGGGAGAACTATTCAAGTACTAACTCCCTTGCCCAATGCTTCCTAGAATTTCTAAACTCGAATGGATCAACTGGTCAATACCCCCACCAGAGGTGACAACATATTGGACCTGGTCATCACCAACATGGGCGACTGGTGTTCCACACCAGAGGTCAACCCCTCGCTGGTTAGATCAGACCATAGACTAATCACTCTGGATATCCACATTCTGTCCCCACCCCCAATAAAGGAAACCACCATGAAAAACTTTTCAAAAGCAAACTTCACGTTACTTAAGACCGAGGTGGAAAGACTCACAGCCCCCATGCTAAAGGACAAGGCTGTTCAAGCTGCTGAATCCCTTACAAAGGCACTCTATGAGCACCTGCAAGAATGCATGGATTGTGCTATCCCAAGCAAAACCAAGACTCACTCCTCCAAGAAAAGGAAACCAGTCTGGTGGTCCCCTGCCATAAACAAGCTATACAATAGGAGGAAACTAGTACAGAAATGAGTAAAATCCCAAGAAGGAAAAACATCCCTGATCAGTATCACCAAGAAACTACAATCCTTCATAAAATCATCCAAGGCTAGCTTCGAAAGAAAAATTGCCAAGGACTCCAAAGATAACCAAAAGCGTTCTTTAGCTATGTCAAGAACCTAAGTGGAAACTCTCAGATCTGCTCTGGGTTAGTGCAGAATGGCACAAAATACACTGAACTAACTGATATTGCCAACATTATGACAGACAGGTTTAGTGCAAACTTCACCCCCCTTTCACCCTCTAAAGGGCCCATAACCATACCAGAAGAATGTAGAGTCCCAGCAATCACTGACACACAGGTTAAAACAGCCCTATCCAAAGCCAAAAACACAGCTTCATGAGACCGGACGGTGTCCCAGGCTGTGTCTTACACAAGCTCCAAAATGAACTAACCCCTCACCTAAACACACTGTTCAAACTCATCCTCTCTACAGGCTATATTCCTACAGAGTGGTGCACAGCAACAGTTATCCTGCTCCACAAAGGTGGAGCCACAACAGACCCTGGGAACTATCATCCTATAAGCCTGACTAGCCTGGTCTGCAAGCCTATGGAGCGCATCATCATGGAACTCATTAACAGAGACATTGGGAACCTCCAAACATTGGACCCTACCCAGTTTGGCTTTGTTAAAGGCAGATCATGCCTCCTAAACCTGGTGGACTTCTTTGAGACAGTTGCCAAGGCTTTAGACAAGGGAAAGGAGGTCCACACAGCCTACCTAGACCTCGCAAAGGCTTTTGACACCATTCCCCATTCTGGTATTATAGACAAGCTCACCAACCTGAACATAAACCCCTACATCACGAGATGGTTTGCCAGTTGGCTCATGGATAGAACCCACACGGTGAGAGTTGCAGGCTCTATGTCCAAATCTAAACCGGTTACAATTGGCGTCCCCAGGGCTCAGTCCTAGGACCCCTCCTGTTCGGTATATACTTCTTAGAAGTACAGGCAAGCACAGGAGGACTATGGCTGACCAAGTTCGCAGACAACTGCAAACTGGGGGCCATAATTGACTCTCCGGCTGATACAGACATCCTCCAGAAGGGTCTCAATGAGATGGATACCTGGTGTCAAAATCATGGCCTCAAGCTAAATGCCAAAAAGTGCATAGTCATCCCCTTTGGAAAAAACAAAGTACCCGTGAATGGCCACATATGTGGTAGTCCCCTAAATTCAGAAAATGTAATAAGGGATCTGGGGACCCAAGTATAGAGTAATCTCTCCTTTGATAATCATATTGTCAAGGTGGTTAGAAAATCCTTCTATGTGACTCACCTAATCACAAAAGGGTTTGCATATAGAACAAAAGAGGTTATTGTGCCCCTCTACTCATCACTCATCAGACCCATCATAGAGTACAACAACCCATTTGGGATGTACCTTACAAGACACCTGCAACAGCTGGAAAGACCACAGAAGTACCTCACCAAGAGGATTACTGGCCTCAAACAGATGCCCTATGCAGCCCGACTGAAGAAACTCCAGCTGTACTTGGTTGCATACCACTTACTCAGAGGTGATCTCTGCCTGACATACAAGGCCATGTCCAACCCAGAATTGATGGACGTGCTCCACCTAAATAAAAACAAATCCCTGAGAGCTACACGCTCTAGGGATTTAAACCTCACCACAATGATAAATAGTACATGCTGGAGGGATAGATTCCTGTCCCAGAGACTCCCCATGCTTTGGAACAGGATTCCAGTCCACATTAGGCAGAGCTCCTCACTAACACTCTTCAAGAGAAACCTTGACGAGTGGATGGGAAGCAGAAAATTTACCCCAGGGATCACTGCAGTGGCTCTGCTGGACAGAGGCACAGGGAACTAATGGTTCTGCTGGACAGAGGCACAGGGAACTAATCTAAGGGGGCGGCAAAAGCCAACACATTCTGGCTAGGCTTATAGATGCCCTCAGGCAGATAGCCTAGTACTTACCTATGAACCTATGAACCTATATCTGAGCTGTTCAACTTCTTCAAAAGACAACATTTTGAGCTTGAATTAATTCTCACATTATTTAACAGACTTGTCTCCTTGACTGTTGCATCATTTTACACTTAGCATTTTAAAATGCTTGATTCAGGAAAAGCCCACAATGCAAGGTATGTGTAGTTCTTCATTTTTTTCTCTCCCATTGAGGTCATAACCATATTGAGTCTCTTTGGATTCAGAGCTCTTTTTCTGTCATTCACAGACTCCTTCTCTCCCCTTCCCCCTTGGACCATCAGAAACCTGATACCAAGAAGAAGAAATCCAGGTGAATCTGAAAATAACACATTTCTGTTTTTTTTTTGTTTTTTTTTTAACTAATTTAAGAAGGATTTTTGCAGATGAATAAAAATATCTTATTTCAGTGTGTTTGAAACAGAGTAAACAACACAAACAACTTAAGTGTCAGTGGAAAGAAAGATTCAGTCTATCTAGAGAGTCTCGGTCTGTTTAAAATATTGCAAAGGACACAAACCAGAGACTGCCAGTCAAACAGCCAATCTAGAAATTCTCAAAGAGAGAAATAATTCTGAGTGCAGCCATTTACGGGAAATGGGGAAAAAAAAGATCTTGTACAAGAGAGTAGGGTTTGATAATCACATCTTATGAGCACACAGCATGCATTCCAGGTTACAGATATCTAACCAGAAAATAACATTTTGTCACTTTGTTTGCACCATCATGTCAGTTTGCATTTGAAATAAATTAGAAACAACTACATACAGTTTTGTATGGATAGCAAACAACATCAAGATAATATTTTTTTTCCATTTCTGGCCATAGTGGTCCTTTAAATGCCTGCCAGTCTTTTAAAACTTTCACTTAGGATGTTAATTCCTAGCCTGAGCAGATGATCATTTACAGCATCCCACCAGGTGACCCTCATTTACTGAGGGCAGAGTTCTGTATCAATTATTTAATTATTTTATTTTCTAACTCAATTAATGTAGCATTCTAATATCAGAATAACGCTATATAGGAAGCAACTTTGAGTTACCAAAGTCCTGTCTGTTCATTGGAAATTCCTGTACTTCTCAAACCTTTTTTCAAGTCAAGTATCCCTACTCTTATACCAAAATGATGACAGATCTACAGTAACATACCAACGCATAACAAACAAAACCAGAGACATGTTGTAACTACCACTAGAAAGAATTTATTCATATTAAGCTGCTTCATCCAACTAAGAACTAAAACATATGATACTCTCTGTTCATTGGAAATTCCTGTACTTCTCAAACCTTTTTTCAAGTCAAGTATCCCTACTCTTATACCAAAATGATGACAGATCTACAGTAACATACCAACGCATAACAAACAAAACCAGAGACATGTTGTAACTACCACTAGAAAGAATTTATTGATATTAAGCTGCTTCATCCAACTAAGAACTAAAACATATATGATACCACCTACTTTTATACCAAATCAATCATGTTACTCAGTTTACAAAATGTAAATTAATACTTATAAATCATCTGTAAAAAACTTAAAACCTACAAATCCTATTCATAAATACAATCTAAAAACATATTTACAGCAAAACAAATGTAGCATCACTTCCTTTATATCTCATCAGTCATGTACAAAATTTGCAAACAGTAAATAAATACGTATAAAACAGTTGAAGAACCTGAGCCTGGATTGAATGAACACATAGAAACAATTAGATACCAATCACTGCACTACACAACTAACTCTCCACACTTACATTTCAAAACTAGTATAGATGATGACATATTTAACAGTCTTAGTGCAAAAAATAAGAACTATCCCACTAATGCATAATATAAGTAATTTATAGGTATTAATTCTTATTTCAATGACCAGTATAGAATTATAGGGCTACTGACCATTACATATATATAAGGTTTATCTACTTCTAGCTATGTAGAACAAATTGCAGGCAGCAGGATTAAAAGGACAAACCCAACAAAATGCCTTCTGAAACTACTATAAACTGTATCCAAGATATGAATTGTGAGAGCAAACTCTGACATTATTGAGAACACGTTAGGTATAGTGTTCATAAGACAAAAAAATAATCCAACAGCATATATTATCACAAGTGAGATAAGAAGTTCAATTCCATTAAATGTATAAAATGTACGGTCTGAAGTATAACAGCTCACTAAGTTACTAGTAAGTGGCATAGTCATTTGATATAGGGTAGTTACCATTGTAGAAAGTAACTTCATATCAAGATGGCACCCTCTAACACTCAAGCAAATAAGAGCAAGGGTTGTTCCAAAGCAAAACCAATGCTCCAAGTATATGATCACTCTTAGTTTTCAAAAACAAGTGCCTCACATGTTTGTACAGTAATTACAAGCATCACCACACGAACCAAGCACAACACAGCAAAGTAAGGCCTCTACCAGGTGGAACTCACAAGGCACAATATTTATATATTCACAAGGCATTAAAAGTTCATTTGAAGAGAAAAAGACTGACAGTAAAATGAACTGAGGAAAAATCACTAAGGACGACCAGGATTTGAGCTTAGTCTGAAGTAAGTAGCACTAAATCTTCTGTCTGCAATCTGAATAGAGTTAAACTATTGCAATTGTATTTAAACTGCCAGAATCAAATCAGACAATTTTATCAGTGTAAAAGGTCCCTTCCATTATGCCCTTAACATTTCTTTGTTAAAGAACTCTGTATAAATCCAAAAATGGTGTGGTAACAGATATTAGTCTAATTCACTTTAAAAAGTTAATAGAACATCAGGTTTTGCCACAACATGAGATATCCAACTAAGTACTTGGTATTACTGACTGAGATGAAAATGGATGTGTATCACTAGCATACCTCTCAAGTGTCCCTAAGTCTACATTATATTTTACCCTAACCCTTCAAAAGTATTTGATTTTTCTGGTATTTACTGAGGATATTGACATAAAACTTGTTCTCTTAACTTTTTAAATGAATGGCAGTGATATTTAAAATTTGTCCCTGAATTTGAGCTTTATTCCTCCATTATTTTTGGCTTTGTCCAGAATTTCTCAGCAAAAAATTTGTCAGGTATATGTACTAGTATCTGTTACCTATTCTGAATTTAGAATGGAATCTGCCGCTGTGTGAAATTTGCATTAATGCAGATAATGGTATTGCAGTGAGCTCCATGATGACTGGAGGTTAAAAAGTCATATTACAGATGTCTAAGTAGCTCCCGCAAGTTTGCTGGGTTCAATCTCCTCTACCAAGATTTAGTTAGGTTTGTCATTAAAATCTATACATCAGTGCTATATTGTAAGCACCACAGCTGATCGAAAATTTGTCTTAGCATTTTTGTTGCAAAAGGGCATGATTAAAACTACAAGGTATAGATAAGTAGTAGCTTGTCAGAGACATTGTGTAAAATCTATAGACTTTAATGAATGACATTGCAAAAATCTACCTCACAATTTTATTTATCACTTCTGATGGAATTGCTGCATGAGTCATCTTTCTTTAAATTATTAGTGTTACCAGTATATTGGTTCAATATTCCTGTGTACTACACAGTTTCGAAATCAAGTGTGATGGGTTGAATTACATGAATAATGTGAAGGGGTAAATCAAACCTTTTTCAACTGTGTACTTGCATAAACAGATTTTTATAATACATTGTGTGGCCATTATTTGGTTTAAACTATTCCTGGCAGGCAACCATATATGGGCTGTAGGACTGACAAGAAAGTGCGTTTGTGTAAACTTGTGTGACCATTTTTTTCTTATCAGGTACCCAGATCCCGGTTGTGGGGGCTGGTGAGCAACTATGTTTTTGTTTACAACTGATTATGAAATAAATCCTGTGGTATTTATTTTATTTTAGTATAGTCAGACATTAGAGACGTCCATTGACAATAAAGTATCTATGATTGCTTGGTACGGGACTATCTGTAAATGAAAATGATTGACTGCTGGTCATTATTCTGGCTTTGCAGAACTAAAGTTATTTGGTGAAGCAAGTTGAATTACTTTATTGTGATTGCTGTTTGTGGTAAAGCTGGAATCAATTTATTGGGACTGTTATTTTTCTCACAATCAGACATCTGTCCTATGTTGTAATATTTCTAATGTTTGTATATGTGGTTATTGAACAAAAGCTTTTGCAACAACATCTCTGTGGTTTTAATTTAATTATTTGCTTTGTTCATTCCACTGAAGAATGAATAAATTAATTGATAAGCTTAGATTCTATAATATACACTAAATCTGTTATATTTTAGTGATATATTTTCCAGTACATTCTTTACAGCTTCTAGAAACTTTGAAGGGGTTGTCATTAGCCAAGGCAGTACAGTCTGCATTATTTAATTATTTGGAGTAATGTCCACAAATGCCTGACATTTTGCAGCCATTATGTAGTCATCATTGCTTGTTACTGTGTTACAATCTCTGCTACAAAACTGAACTGCAAAAGATGTCTGCATATTGTTAAATTTTATTAGCCATCTCCCGGTGCATCATTGTTCTAGTTCAGGAAGTGCTATGGAAATATCAATGGCATGTCAATTTTTATTGCAACATAGGCCATTTGTTTTTCAAAGGGAGGAGGTACTGTCTGAGGATGATGCACTGAAATGTAAAGTTGCCGGTTGTCAGCCACACATGCATTTAGTAACAGTTCTCTTTAATATGGAATTATTCAGATGATTTTTACTTCAACAGAAATTCCCTCTATTGGCTTAGCATATGTTGTAAGGTGGTTAACATTTTTATGTGCTCATCATGCTTGCCCTTCTCTTTAAAATGGTGTAATGCTAGTGATCTTTACAAAATATTGTGCAGTTCATCCAAAGCTACCAAAAACATAAGTCATTTCTTTCTTCATAAAAGTGAGAGATACATACAAGTCAACAAAGTGACTATAACATCTGAACGGATCCTGTTTCTGGATGAAAGTACCTTAGACTCTTGTTATCTGTTCAATTTAAGCAGCTTTTTTTCTAGATTTGAGGAAATAGTCTGCATTGTTATGAAGTAAGTTGAAATACTTTATTTTGAATGTTGTGTGTTTGTGTGAAACCAATGTGAAATATGTCACTTTAGCTATTTTTATTGTTTTTATTAATTCTGTTTTACCATGATCAGAAGTCTGAGGTGCATGCAGTCAACAAAGTGGCTATACTTGCTGAGAATGGATGCTGTCTATTGATGAAAATGACTGGCCAAGCTGATATGACAAAGTTAAACAGTAATTAGTCTATATTTGCAATAATAGTGTGCATTTGTGTAACGCAAGTTGAAATACTTTACTGTGGTTTTTGTTATCATAGTCAGGTATGTGATGTGTACACAGTCAATAAAGTTGTGACTGATTAATAGAGACATTAGTTGGTAATAATGATAGCAATCTGGGTGGTCTTTTATAGTTAAAATGTTGTGAAATTGCTAATTTTTATTATTGGTTAATGTTTCTTTCACTTCTTGCTGGAAAAATGTTTAAGACTACAAAAGACTACAAATCTAGCATATTGTCAATGAAATGTTTGCTTTATTAGACAATAAATACAATTTAAATAATCAGGAAGGTGAATCCAAAAAGAATACTTAAATTTATGCACAGTTCTAAAAATATTTGAGGACTGGCGTTAAAACAACCCATGACCCAAAGTACACATAATCCATCCCTTGCAATCTGACCATTCTAGTCAGGCTTCATTAATACTAGACACACCACTAACCAAGCTTTAACCTTAGAAATGCTTCATTATTATATAATAATTATAAAGGGGGGTTGCTTTAGCTCTATATGCATCTAAAGCATTTGACAGAACAAACTTGGACTTTTGTTCATAACCCTGTTCAGATTTAGTTTCCTTGAATTGTTTTTAAACTGTGCTAAAATACTTTATTTAAACCCTTTTACACATTTAACCATAAATAATTTTCAACTCCTATTTTAATTAAAAGTGGGGTTAGATCATTGTATCTACATCTTTTTAGAATTTTATTGAATTTTCTTCCTATCCCTTACTCAAAAATAAATCATATAATTCCAAATTTTTATGATTTCAAGCTACCACGCATAGCTTTCTAGATGACATTAATGTCTACCTCACTTGTCCTAACTCTGATATTTCCAAGATTATACACTCCTTACATAAATTTTCTGAATTTTCTAATTATAAGTTAAATTTAGATAAGTTTATATGTTTTTCCTTTGTCAGAAAAAACTACCATTTGGATTTTACCATACTGAATGGGATCAACATTAATCAAACTTTTCAGTATTTAGGTGTAACCTTCAATCAAAACTTTGTTTCTAATTATCACATCATTTTAATATGTTGATTTAACACTCTTTTAGACATCAAAAGATGAAATGAAATGTATTTTTCATTTCTTTTAAGGGTTACAATACTCAAGATGAATATTTTCCAAGGGTCTATTCTGTTGCATGCTCACTACATAATATACCCCCCCAAAAATTTCAGAATATAACTTTTTAGGATTTTATATCAGAAGTTAATGCATCTGAAAAGTCAGGGTAACATGAGTTTACCAGACCTTTATGTATAATACTTACTTATAAACTCATCTAGATTATTAAAATAAATTAATTTTTATCCTAAACAGGGGAGCTGTGGCCTTACCAGGTTTCATATTTGACATATATCAATTATTAAAAATAACCCCTTCAATTTCTCAAAAAAGTTATTAACAATCTAAAATTCATAAATTGTTCCCTTGTCTTATTTTATTTTAGAAAATGAAGTATCTTAATACAAAAGAGTTAGTTACACTAATTCAATCAATTCATAATTCAAATATATTAATTAAATAATAAAATAATTGATTTATCCTTATTTAAACTAATTAAAAATTGTTTAACAGTGGATATTCTGACATTAGATGAGGGTTTGATTATTCATCTAAGACCTAAGTTAAAATTGCCATCTCGACACATTCTTATTCTTAACTAGCTTTATAATATATTGAAACTACAATTCACTTGCAATACTCTTGGCCCTAAATTTGATTTCTACAAAACTTATTTATGACTTTCAACTGTCTAAATCTATCATTTCAAAATATGAAATGATCACAAATAATGGATTCCAGAATCGCTACATCTATACATATCTTTGGTAATAACATGACCTCCAACTTGTATTCAAGGAAGCTAGAAAATGTTAATCTGAATATCAGATATATTCCTTTAAAAAAATGTGATTATATGCAATTATGCAATTCATAATTATACATAATGCTTGCTTTACAGCCTCTTAAAAGCACTTTTATCTGGTTATTTCTGATCACTGCCAAGCATGTGATGCAAACTCTACTGATATTTTTCACATACAGTGGATATAAAAAGTGTACACACCCCTGTTAAAATGCCAGATTTTTGTGATATAAAAAAATGAGACCACAACAAATCATTTCAAAACTTTTCCCACCTTTAATGTGACCTATAATCTGTCCAATTCAATTAAAAAACAAACAAATCTATTAGGGGAAAAAATAAAAAAATGTACAATAAGCTGGTTGCATAAGTGTGCACATCCTTAAACTAATACTTTATTGAAGCACCTTTTGATTTAATTGTAGAATTCAGTCTTCTTCGGTAGGAGTCTATCAGCATGGCACATCTTGACTTGACAATATTTGCCCACACTTCCTTGCAAAAGTGCACCAAATCTGTCAGATTGTGAGGCCATCTCTTGTGCACAGCTTTCTTCAGGTCACCCCACATATTTTCTATTGGATTTAGGTCTGGGATCTGGTCTGGCTGAGCCATTCCAAAACTTTAATTTTCTTCTGCTGAAGCCATTCTTTTGTTGATTTGGATGTATGATAGAGGGTCATTGTTGTGTTGAAAGGTGAAATTTCTCTTCATCTTTTTTTGGGCCAAAAGTGACTGGTATTTGGAATTGTTCATAATTCCCTCCACCATGACTAAAGCCCCAGCTCCAGCTGAAGAAAACCAACCCCAAAGCATGATACTGCCACCACCATGCTTCACTGTGGGAATGGTGTTCTTTTGGTGATGCAAAGTGTTGTTTTTGCACCAAATGTACCTTTTGGAATTGTGGCCAAAAAGTTTAACTTTAGTCTCATCAGACCACAACACATTTTCCCACATACTTTTGGGAGACTTGATGTTAGGTTTTGTAAATTTTAGCAGGACCTGGATGTTTTTCTATATTAGAAAAGGCTTTCACCTTGCAACCCTACCCCATAGTCCAGACATATGGAGAATATGGGAGATTGCTGTCACATGTAGTATAAAACCAGTACTTGCCAGAAATTCCTGCACCTCATTCAGTGTTGCTGTACGTCTCTTGGCAGCCTCCCTGACCAGTTTTTGTCTTGTCTTTTCATCAATTTTGGAGGGAAGTCCAGTTCTTTGCAATGTCAATGTTGTCCCATATTTTCTCCACTTTTTGATGACTGTCTTCACTGTGTTCCATGGCATATCCAATGTTGTGTAAATTTTTTGTATCCTTCTCCTGACTGATACCTTTCAACAATGAGATCCCTTTGATGCTTTGTGAGCTCTCTGCGAAACATGGCTTTTGGTGTAGCAGGCAACTGAGTAAATATTAGGAAAATCCTACTAGGACAGCTGAACTTTATTTGGGGTTAATCAAAGTCTCTTTAATTGATGGCAGGTGTGTATCCAAGAAGACTAAATGCTGCAGTTAAATCAAATTGTGCTTCAACAAAGTATTAGTTTAAAGGTGTGTACACTTACACAACCAGCTTATTGTACATTTTTTTTTAGATTTTTCTCCTAACAGATTTGTTTGTTTTTCAATTGAATTGTACAGGCTATAGGTTACATTAAAGGTGGGAAAAGTTTTACAATGATTTAGTGTGATCTCATTTTTTTATATTACAAAAACATGGTATTTTAACAGGGATGTGTAAACTTTTTATATCCACTGTATTTTGGGGATGCAGATTTGTAAAACCTTTGAATTATGTTTCAACAAAATATCTCACTTAAATTCCCAAATTTAGATCCTATCACTTGGCAATTTATGATCTTTCATATGACTCCTCCTACTCCTCTCAGTAAATCATATACTCTAAGAGCAATCATTGCTTTCACATTTGTTAAAGATTATGTTACAAATAACTGGCTTGAACTTACAGTATTAAACTGTGTAGAACTTACCTATATGGCACATAGAATATTCAAATCTTGTAAGCTCACTCTCCTCTCTGAAATAATCCCTCTGAACTTCTTAATGCTTAGAAAATAATATCAGCTATATTTTCTTGACAATGCAGATTTTGATATTGGCTTCTCCTTTTTTTCACATATTCTTGATTAATCACTCCAGTCTAATTTTTGTTAATACTCTGAAATGTGGGATATATACAATTGTATTTCATTCCATTTGGGATAGTCTTATAAACATTGTACATATTTATTTAATTATTAATTTAGGAGTTTTCTGTTAATGGTCCCCTTACTTTTCAATCTTTTACTCATGCTTATAGAATCAAACTTAATACAATGTGTTTTGACAAAAATATAAAAAATGGAAGGTCAAATAGTTTTACAATGGAGGCAAAGATAAATTTAAGAAAAGTGTGAATGTTTGTATTGTAGCATTTGACATTTCAATGTAGCAACAGAAAGAAACCATGTAATAGACATACTGGCAGTTGAAATACATGAATGAAATGATAAGGAGAAAGAAATTAATGAGAAAAATAAGTAACAGTATCATCATCTTCTTCTATAAAACTTAAGCTGAACAGTAAGGAAAGTTATAAGAAGAGCAGAAAAGAAGTTATGAGTATATGTTAAGTGAATATCTTGAGGATAATACATTTTTTATATTTGTGCAAATATGCCATCATGCCTATCATTGGTGTATTTGTGTTTCTGATGGAGATACTATTATTACCAAATCATGCAAAATTGAAAACCATTTCCAGAATATTTTCCTGAGATAGGAGCAACTGTTAAAGCTCTGGATAAGATAAATTATGAAATGAGTAAAAGCCAGGTCTTGGTAATCAAGCCCTGAAAATAGTAAAGAAGAACTCTGATGTGTGGCTGGATTAAATATTCTTCTTATTGTTGATTATGTGACAGTTTACTGGGCTATTTAACCCTTCTTTTTCAGCAATTACTTTTATTTGTAATTGTCCTCAAATAATGGAATTATACTAATGCTATTTTGATCCATAGTGGGAGTGGTCTGCAAATAGAGTGGATAACTTTAGACTTATTAATTTATCTAGCTTGATTGAGAAGAGTTTTAAAAGAGTATTAATAAGCATCTTAAATGTGTCTTTTGGGAGCAAAGTTGGTGATACATACCAACATGCCTTTATGACATGGAGGTGAATTGTCACAAACCTTATATATTTTTATGCAAATGTGGTGCAAACCCATGATAACTGCATTTCTGTTGATATGATATATTTAGACCTTGTAAAGGCTTTTGACTTTCTACCACATAGAGTAAATGCTATAGGTTATGGAAGATTGGGGCTTTAACAAATAAGCTATTGCTGGACAGTGAACGGGTCACTAGGAAGAACAACCAGAGTGTGTGCAGTGGGTGCCAGGTCAGAAGAATATATTATTAAATGAGAGGTACCACAAGGATCTGTACTAGGAACATTCTTCGTCCATGCATTCATATCCTCATTGCCAGTAATTGGACATTGTGGGACTAGAAAAATTTCTAGTCTTGCATCTTCAATCAGAGAACAAAAGACACTACAAAGTTGTTTAAATAATTTGTTTAATTGGGCTCAAATAAATTGGATGGATTTTAACAACTCTAAATGTAAGATGTTCACTTGGGAAAAGAAAATTCAGAGTATCTATTTGGTGGGACTCTGCTCTTATTGGACAGTGAGTGCATTATGTTGCTCAAAGGTAATAATAAATTGAAGGTTGAGCTTGGGAGGCTAAATGAATAAAATCCAGAAGAAATGTTATCCTTTAATTAGAATTATTCTAAGCACAGTTTTGTCTAGTGATGCCTGTGTGTTGGGAAGAATTTATAAGTCTGTGATTAGAACTATAATAGATTAAGTATTCAAGGGCTAACATGCAGAAATTGCAAAGATTACAAAAATATTTTACTAGAAGGTTGAACAAAGTTAGGAATTTAAATTATGAAGCAAGAATTGAAACATGAATTTGATTTCAGTATGTTTTAGAATCAAAAGAGGAGAACTGATTTGGTTTTATACGTGTACGAAAAGTAAGGCAATGGAATGCGCACTGAGCATATCTTTTTTGATTCATGATAAAACACTAGCAAAATATCAAATGATGGTAGATTTAGTAGACATCAGTTCTGAAGCAGGAAGAGACTTTTTCATTTAAAGTTCATTGAAAATGGAATATGCTGGCTTCAGATGTGAGATAAGCTAATAATTTACATAGTTTCACAATGAAATTGGATCAATGGTATTTCAACAGCATCTGTTGAATTCAATTAAAGTGGAAAATGGTTGGGAGTGAGGTTATGTAAGGTCTCATGATCATTTTACATATGGTGAGGAAGAGATTACATTAAAGCCATAAGTTTCAATCAGAAGATTTCATTAAGGCTACAGATCTGAAAAAGATAGCTTATTGATATATTTAATACTTTTGCACTTTTATCATGCCAAGCTTGCCTGCACACTTGACAGATTCTGCAAAGAGTTTTTGAAAGTTTATGTGAAACCATGAAGTTATGAAGTCTCTTCACTTGAGAAGGAGGCATGTGCAGTGGTATGCAGGAGTTGGTCAGTACAATAAAGTTATAGATAGGAAGGTGTAAAAAGTACAGGGCAGTAGTATGCAGGAATGGGTCAGCACAATGCGGTTATATTTTGGAAAGTATAATGAATACAGAGCAGTTGTATGCAGGACTGAGTATCAAGTGTAGTAGTACGCAGAAAGAGGTAATGAGTTCATTGCACTAGTATGCAGGAATGGATCAGCACAATGCAGTTATATTTAGAAAGGTACAATTAGCATAGTGCTGTAGTGCACAGAAATTGACATGGACAATGGCTGTAGTTCACAGTAAGTGGTAATACATACAGTGCAATACTGTCGATAGGAATGGTTAGTATATTAAGTACAGTAGATTGCAGGAAGTGATAATAATGAGTACAGTACAGTAGTACATCAGAATGGGGATGAGCATAGTGCAGTGGTATTCAAGAATGAGTAATGAACAAAGAGCTATGGTAATTATGAATAAATACTGATCATACTGCAGTACTTAGAATGAATGGGTAATGAATACACTGCTGTAGTAGGCAAAAAAGCTACTGAGCACAGTGCAATAGTAAGTAGTAAGAATGAGCACACTGCTCTAGTATGAAGGAATGGGTAATGAGCACAGTACAGTAGTACCCAAGAAAATCAGACTGCCAACCAGTCACAAGTGGAGTCCCACAGGGATCGGTCCTGAGTCCTCTCCTGTTTGGCATCTACTTCTCAGAAGTCCAGACCAACACAGAGGGACTCTGGCGGACCAAGTTCACCAATGATTACAAGCTGGGAGCCATTATTAACTCCCCAAGTGATGTAGACATCCTACAGAAAGGCCTCATTGAGACCAATGACAGGTGTTGAAACCATGCCTTTAAGCTTAATCTCAAAAAATACGTTGTTACTCCCTTTGGGAAAAACTCAGTTCCCACTAATTACCACAATGATAGTAGCCCACTGAACATTGATGGAGTTATAAGAGATCTGGGGACACAGGTTTACAGCAACCTCTCCTTCGACTACCACATTGTCACTGTAGTCAGAAAGTCCTTCTATGTGGCACATCTCATTACCAAGGGTTTTGCATCCAGGAAGAAAGAGGTCATCATCTCTCTCTACTCTTCCCTCATTAGACCAATCATCGAGTACAATGCCTCATTTGGCATGTACCTCACTAAACAACTGCAATAGCTGGAAAGGCCACAAAAGTAACTCATGAAGAGGATTCTAGGCCTTAAACACATGCCCTACATGGACAGACTCAAAAAACTCCAGCTTTTGTCTGCCTCATATCATCTATTAAGAGGCAATCTTTGCTTGACTTACAAAGCCATGTCTGACCCAGCCCTGTTAGAAATGTTACACCTAAAGAAATCCCAACCCCTCTGCACCACATGCTCCAGGGACCTCAACCTCATTACCACAATCACAGAACATGCTGGAGGGACAGGTTCATAACCCAGAGACTGCCCATGCTCTGGAATACACTTCCCATACATGTCAAGCAGAGCACCTCACTGGCCCTTTTCAAGAGAAATCTTGATGAGTGGACGGGAAATAGAAAGTTCACCCCGGGGATCATTCAGTGGCTCTACCTGTTAAAGTCCCCGGGAACTAACAGTGGCATGATGCCAGGGCTAGGCTTGTAAAGGCTCCAGTGTCATTGGCCCAGTACACACCTATGAACTCAATGTAGCAGTAGTAGGCAGCAATGGGAAATGAACATAGTGCTGGTGTGGGTAGTGAGTATAGTGCAGTGTTAGGAAGTAAACGGTAATGAACACAGTGCAGTGGTGCACAGTAACAGATAGTGAACTCAGTGCAGTAGTATGTGGGAATGTTTGAAGATCTTAATGCAGTAGCATGCAGGAATGCAAGAGGAGTATTTTGCAATAGCATGGGAATGGATGATGAACATGATGCAGTAGTACATAGGACTGAGAAGGACTGAGAAGGAGGCATGTGCAGTGGTATGCAGCAGCATGTTGAAAACAGCATAGTAGTACATTGGACTGGGTCATGAGCACAATTCAGTAGCACACAGGAAGGTGGTTAATAAGTACAGGGAAGTAGTATGTAGAAATGGGTAATAAGAACAGTATGTTAGTAGGTACAAAATGTAATTGGGCTTTTAACTGTACACTACAAAGCATGACTGGGTAATGGGCATGGTACAATAATATGTATGGATGAGTAATGAGGAGGGTGGGAGTGAGCATGGGTAATGGGTATGGTACAATAATATGTATGGATGAGTAATGAGGAGGTGGGAGTGAGCATGGGTAATGGGCATGGTACAATAATATGTATGGATGAGTAATGAGGAGGGTGGGAGTGAGCATGGGTAATGGGCATGGTACAATAATATGTATGGATGAGTAATGAGGAGGGTGGGAGTGAGCATGGGTAATGGGTATGGTACAATAATATGTATGGATGAGTAATGAGGAGGGTGGGAGTGAGCAATGTATATGATGATGAGTAAGGAGAGGGTGGGTGAGCATGGGAATGGGTGCATGGTACAATAATATGTATGGATGAGTAATGAGGAGGGTGGGAGTGAGCATGGGTAATGGGCATGGTACAATAATATGTATGGATGAGTAATGAGGAAGGTGGGAGTGAGCATGGGTAATGGGCATGGTACAATAATATGTATGGATGAGTAATGAGGAGGGTGGGAGTGAGCATGGGTAATGGGCATGGTACAATAATATGTATGGATGAGTAATGAGGAGGGTGGGAGTGAGCATGGGTAATGGGCATGGTACAATAATATGTATGGATGAGTAATGAGGAGGGTGGGAGTGAGCATGCTGCTTACAACAGTGAGCTTCTGAACAGCACTACTAATGGCTGAAGTAATGGTGTTCACTGTCAACTGCTGTCTTTTGCATGAAACAGTGAACATTCTGTCCACAAATTTCTTTCTGGGCATGCATACACTACAGAGTAAGATACATAGCGCTGCTCTGATAGGTGCACCCTGATAAGTGCATGCAGTATAACAGTATAACATGTTAATTAATTCCACAGAGGGTGACTATGCTGTCCTGCTGTGAGCATAAAGGATAACAGCATAGCTTCCCATGGTGATGGGTTCATTAGTTGTACAGGAGGTACACAGTACAGGCCAGCTGTGAGCATAAAGGATATCAGTATGACTCCCCTTGAACACATCAATATGATGAAATGGCATTCAAGGTGTAGGGGATGGTTTACATGACAAGGTTTCAATGTATCCTATTGTGAAATGCATGGTATGTCAGCAGGAGTTCAGTCTGCTATCCATGTCATGCATGCATTAAGCAATTCACTATGACGAGACAGCAGTTAGGGTATATGGGGATGTGGTACAGGATAGGGTTTTCAGCGCACCCTGTTGTGAAATACATGGTACATTAGCAGGATATCAGTGTAATTATTAGTGTTAGATATGCACTGAGCAATTTAGTATGATGACATAGTACTCAGACCATAGGAGATGTGGTACAGGATAGGGTTTTCAGTCTACCCTATTGTGAAAGGCATGATACTTGAGTAGGAGCCATATTAATGATATGAAATGTTTTGGAAGTACTGAAGTAAATCTAAAACATGATTTTTTTGTGGGGCAGAGGGACATTTAACTGAGAAATCTAATAAAATGAGATGTATGGTGTGTAGGGAAAAAGAATGTGATAGCAAAAATTGCAAAATTTGCTAACTGGGATATTAAAAATGCAAGAAACTGGGTAATTTGTGGATGGATTATAATGCAGAAAATAATACATGTGATGTACATGATGAAGCTCAAATAGAATTTGAAAATGAGGTTGGAGCAGAAGTAGATGAGTCAGGAAGGAAGAAGTTTTTCAACAATTGTCAGAGTTAGTATATGCATATACAACAAGCAGAAGGGGAAAGCAAAGTATTATGTTAATTTTATAGAAAATAAAGAAAAGGATATCAGTGAAGAAATTGAAGAGGAAGTCTTAATATGGCATGTGGCAAAGAAAAAAAAATGGATTGGTAAAAGAGTCAAAGATAGGAAAAGAAAATATAAAGAAAAACACAAAGTAAAAGGGGGAAATGGGTACTTATAAAGTAGCCACTTCAAATGTTAATAGTTTAAAAAGTGAGATAAGAAGGACAATCATATATCAGTAGTATAGCAAGATGGAAGCCAAAACCATTGCATTAACAGTAAAATTTTTAAAGTAAGAAAAAAACAGAATAATTAGAAACTTTATAGGTAGAAATACCATCTTGAATCTAGATATAAAAGATGATCTAGCATTGCTCCTTTAAGTAAAAAGGAATATATAATGGTAAAAACACAAATACCCAGCATTTTCCGAATTTATAACAGTGTTGGCTCATATCATAGTAAGAACAAGAAGATTGTCTGACATATTCATGTCAAAGGACAACCTGTCAGAGTTACTATTATATATGAGTATGCAAGTAGTAAAAACAGGGAAGAGTTGTTTGAGGTTACTAAACCATACGTCATGGTTAATATCTATATCATCATGAGGAGTGATTTCAATTAAAACATAAGAAAGAAGTGGGAAAGATATCTACTGATATTTTAAAAAAGTCATAAAAACTGAGGAAATGAAGTTAGGAAAATTAGCAAATACCCATATAGAAGAAATAATATGAAAATTGAAATTAATTATGTCATTTTTTTCAAAGACAGTTAAAGAAATAAATGGAAGAATATTTAAAGTTATGTATTCAGATCACAAAGTTCTGTGAGCAACAGTTGGGATAATTTTTAAATGCATATAGCAATATATGTGAAGTACAATGTTTGTTAATTTTAACTTGTTAATACAGTTTGATTACTTTTATATAAATGCAAATGTGTCTATTTCACAAGTAATAATTCAATAAAGGTATTTAAAAAAAAGATAGGGAAAGGCATAAAAAATTTAAATGATATTAATATAAGTGCGATATTTCAAAGAATAGGTAAACGTTTTATGAGAAAATTATTCAACAACTAGATTTATGTACAAAAATTGACTAATTAGGAAGCATATAAAATAAAGAAAGATGAGAAAAATATACAAAAAAGTAGAAAAGGAATATTTTAGGAATTATATAAAAATATGATGAAAGAAAAGAAAAGTTGTGAGATTTAATGGAAATTTGTAATAAAAATATATGGATTTTGGAAAAAAGTTATGCAAGCAAAATTCAGATGAAAATGGTGGATTTAAGAAAGCAGCAATGATAATATGAGGAAAATAAGTATTTTCTTTTCTTGAGAAGAAAATAAAAATACAAAATCTGATAATGGAATAGATTAAATTAATGGATGGTTAAATAGTAACAATGCAAGTAGAAACTGAAAAGGAAGTAATTATTTTTTTAATATGGAGAAGATATGAAGAAAGGGAAGATGGACTTGGAATGTGATAAATTTAAAAATGTACCTGCATTTGCTAATTTAAATGATCACTACTGATTTATGGTATTTACAAAGCATTTACGTGACTGTTTACCTGAAAAATCACTCTTCTTGCTTGTTTGTTGGTTTACTGATCTGCTTTGATTTAAATCACTTTTCAGAAAAGTGATCTAAACAGGGACTCAGCTGTTTGCTGTTTGTCTGCACTTAAGAGTGACTATTGTTGTGCTTTTACATTAAGAATTTCCAGGGCCAACCATCTTGTGGCAGAAGGTGTTTGCTTGGTAGCTCTGACTTAGGAAGTACTTCAGGAAGCTCAAAGTGTAGTTGCTCATTAGCCAGAGGGTCTAGGATTTAGTTTTCAGCATTTTTTCTGTGGTTATAAAACCACAGAGTGGCTGTTACCAGTGCCATGTAGAGTAGCAAACTCTTAAAATGAAAAAAAAAAAACCTAAAGCTAGTACTTAGGACTTTAACATGTAACACAGTAATGCTTTGAACAGAGCTAAACTTAGGGCCACTAGTTAGTGCATTGAACAGCACTAATAACCAATCATAGCACTACCTAAAGCTAGCCTTAATCCCAGACACCGCACAGGTGACCCTCTATAAAACCAAGTCCCTAAACCATAACAGACCAACCCTAATACAGGTCCTGACAATATGGATATGCCTTATACTAATGTCTCTGTGGGCAGCTTGGTAGATATGGGCATCCTGAGGCAATGTAGCAATTGTCTCATGTACTCCGATACTGTTTTAATCCTTAAAGAAACTAACATTGTATGTATGAGATGTACATACTTAACTTCTTTGGAGGCTAAACTCTTGCTTACTAACAAGGTTGTCAAGAACACACACTCTACATCCTGCACACATACTGCTCACCCCACACACAGACCTTTTTATGCTGAGGCACTTAAAAGAAACCTTCTCAAATTTCAAAGACTTCCTAAGCCATACAGCGGTAACACCTAACATCAGCAGTTACAAAGCACATACGAAAAACAACACCTAACACCACACAAGTGGTCCCCAAAGAACAAAGCCCATAAGCCAAGCAAACACTTTACGTAATTTTCTTGTCATAGGGGATTCTATTGTATGACACACAGATTCCCCACCCACCAGACTGGACAAGGAGAAGATAATAATTAGTTGCCTATCTGGAGCTAGGGTCCATAATATCACCCAAGCACACAAGTCACTGCACTATGTGTACCAATATGATTCTATCAAAGTCCATGTGGATGTAAATGACCTGAGATGTGCCACACTGGTCTATATGAAAACAGATATTATGGATCTCTCTGAACATGTATAGCAGACAGGTACATGACTTGCATTAAGCAGCATTCTGTCTTCACCTAGAATGATGTCACAATATGAACAGGAAATGATTTACTGATGTTAACAACTGGCTTAGTTTCTGGTGTGACTACTCAAGGATCCAGTATCTATCAGCATGGAAGGACATGTTTAACAAACCATATTGCTTTGCCAAGGATGGCCTGCACCTTTCACCCCTAGGCTTTCGGATATTGGCTAAAACTTTATCCACCCCTTGAAGGCTTTTTTTAGGCAATGTCAAAATTCAAAACTACCAACATAGCAAAAAAAAAAAAAAATCAAAGCAACCTTAAAATGCTACTGCTCGTGCTCAGTGCTAAAAGCCTAAACAAGAAAATCCACAGCCTCCAAGCTCTCCTCACTCTGGAGAATGTAGATATCTATGCTGTTACCAAGACAATTTAAAGCCACAGAAAGTACTCCGGCAGTGCAAGGTTATAATGCCTTCCACATTTAGACTACCACCATCACCACCAACAACAACAACACAGACAGGGGCTAATGGTGGAGGTGTCTCGATTTACATTAGCAACAAATACAACTCCAGGATAGTCAAACAGGATGATGCCCTAAAGTTCATCCACATCCAGGTCTCCATAGACAAGGTTTTGTACCATATCCTGGCCAGCTTCAAGACATGGTACAGAACCTTGTCTGTACCATGACCTGGCCAGCTACAGGTCACCCTCCATGACCAACAAAGCTTACAATTTGTACCTGGACCTACTGGAGGTGTTCAACATCCAAACAAGCACCTTATTTAGGGAAGACTTTAACTAACCTTCTATAAACTGGAAAACATACACTGCCTCTAACTCACAGCTACAACATTTCCTGGACTTTGTCAAAACAAACACCTTGGACCAGATAGTGCACACATTCCACACAGGGTATCAAACATACTAGACTTGATATTCACCAGTATGGGAGAGCATTATACCCCCATGTCATATCCTCTTTGTTGAGGTCGAACCACAAAGCTGTCCCCCTTGAAATAAAAATCAACCCAGAAAACCCAACTAAATCAGTAACAGTTAAGAACTATTCTAAAGCTAACTATATCTTGTTAAGTGACAGTTTGTCAAAATTCAAGGATTCCACAAACCTTAAGAACACAGCTGTCTATGCAGAATTGATCACAGAAACCCTGTACAAACATGTAAATGGCTGCATTGAGGGTGCTGCACCTACCAGAAGCAAAACCAGATCAAACGCCAAAAACAAACCCTACTGGTAGAATCCTAACTGTGACAGGTTATATAACAAAAGAAAAAAAGTCATGGCTGAAATCAGAAGAAGCAAGTCTCACAGGGATAAGAACCCTCTGATTCAACTAAACAAGAAGCTAAGAGGTCTAATAAAGCCCAACAAGGCCAATTATGAGGTCAAAATAGCCTCTCAGGCTAAGGTCAATCACAAGGCTTTCTTCAGCTATGTCAGGAACCTTAAAGCTAGCACACAACAGTGTGCAGAACTGGTGATAAATGGAACAACCTTCACTGACCAGTGTGACTTAGCAATTCTTCTAGCTGATATGTTTAGCTCTAACTTCACCCCCACTCCCCTACTACAACCCCCCATGAAATCCCTTATTGCATATCGCCACAGTCATCAAGAGGGAGCAGGTCCTGGCAGTACTCACTGAAGCCAAAAGCACTGTTTTAGTGGGCCCCAACAATATCCTCATTGCCTTTTAAATAGCCTCAAACATGACTTAGCAGGACCACTAAAGGCACTCCTCAACTACAGCCTTAAAACAGCTTCTGTGCTGAGTGAATGGATGGGTTCAAAGGTCATCCCTCTCCACAAGGGTAGACCAACTGACCCCAGGAACTAAAGACCCATCAATTGACAAGTCTAATATGCAAAGCCATGGAACAAATTATCATGGGAATGATCAACAAAGATTTTGGCAACCAACAGACACTGGACCCATCCCAGTTTGGCTTTATTAAGGGAAGGTCTTACCTACTCAAGCTGGCGGATGACTTTGAGATGATAGCAAGGCTATGGATGAGGGGAAAATGGTGCACACTGCCTACTTTGACCTGGCCAATTCATTCAAAACAAAACCCCACTCAGGTATTGTTGACAAACTCTGAGAATTAGGTATAAATCTCTACATAACTCACTGGACTACTGGTTGGCTGCTCACAGATAGGATCCAAGAAGTCAAGACTGGTGAGACCTCTTTCCAAAGGAGACTGGTCACCAGCAGAGTACCCTGGGGCTCTGTGTTTGGCCTGCTCCTGTTTGGCATCAAAAGAAGTCAAAGCTAATGCCAAAGGCTTCTGGCTCACCAAGTTTGCAGATGACTGTAAATTGGGAGCTATCATAGATTCCCTCCAAGACACCAACATCCTACAAGAGGGTCTGATGCAAGCAAAAGATTGGTGCCAGAGCCACAGATTAAAACTCAACTCAAAGAAATGCCTTTCAGTGCCCTTTGGGAAGTCATCCACCCAAGCTAATTACTCCATTGATAAAACACCCTTAAGAGATGACCCAGTAGTTAGGGATTTTGAAACATGCAGATAGCATTTTTTTTCAACCAACATATAACCACGATAGTTAGAAAATCATTCTATGCCACCCAACTCACAAGCAAGGGTATGGCATCCAAGTCCAAATAAGTTATAGTACCACTCTACTCAGCCATTATCAGACCCATCATCGAATACAATGCCCTGTCTGGCATTTACCTAACCAGGCACCTGCAACAGCAGGAATACCCTCAAAGGTTTCTCAAAGGAGAATTCAGGGTATGAATGCCATGTCCTACACAGATCACCTTAATGTCCTAATTCTTTACTCAGTCTGTTACAGGCTGCTGAGTGGTGGTCTTTGCCTAGCATATAAAATAAAATGTTCATAGATTAATAAAATGTTCATAGATTAATACTAAGCTAACTGCCCTTGCGAGTCATTTTAAGCCTAGCCAATTATCCCTTGTGAGACTTAACCCTGCACCTTATAATTGTAAGGCAAACACCTTAACCATTAGGCCACCCTCCCAACCCCATAGGTTAGTACTAGGCTAACTGCCCTTGCGAGCCATTGTAAGCCTAGCCAGTTACCCCTTGTGAGACTCAAACCCTGCACCTTGTGTTTCTAAGGCAAACACTTTAACCCTTAGGCCACCCTCCCAATAGGCATCTTCAAACCCATCTCTAATGGACCCCTTGTACATCCGCAAAACAAACAGCATCAGAAACACTGGATCCAAGGACCTGAACTTTGCCTGTGACATAAAACATGTTGGAGAGACCAAAATGTTTCTCAAAGAATCCCCACACTATGGAATAGGCTCCCAATCCATGTGAAGAAGAGTTCATCCCTGACCCTTTTCAAGTGAAACTTTGGTCACTGGATGGGAAATCATAAATTCACCCCTGGTCTGATCCCCATGCCTCTGATAGCCAGAGGCTGACAGTAAGTTAACTAATCCTAAACTAACACTAAACTAACACACACACACACCCCACATAATCCTTAGCTACCTCCTTAACAACATATTCCTACCATATATGCATCCAATGTACTCAAGATCAAAACCATGTTGGGTTGCACATCTGGGTTTATAACAACCCTGGTGGTCAGTAGCGTAGAACAAACCTATAGACCTATGAACAAATGAATAAAATGACATTTTAAAGAAAGAGATAAGTTTAGAAGAATTAGAAAAAAAAGTTTAAAAACTGTTTACAAATTTTTCAACTAGCTTAGCTGCATTAGATTGTACAGTTTAAAGAAACATGGAAGAAAAGCCGAAAATATTTAAAAAAAATGAATGACTGGATAGAGCAAGATTTGGGAGAAAGTGATATTTTGTGGTAAATCGATAAGACAATTTGGGAAAAGGGAGAAAGGTAAGTTTTATTCAACCAATTTCATGAATGAATACAGAGCATAGAATATTAATGAACATAATGCAATTTAGATTGGATAAGATTTTAAGTAAAAAGTGGAAACAAGGAATATATGGAATAAAAGGAAATATGGAGAGTGAAATGTTGATGAGTGTGAAAAAATAATTTATTCTATATAAGAAGAAGGAAAGGAAGTTAGACTAGCAGGAACAGATGTTGAGAAGGCATATGAGAATATTATAAAAGAGCAGTTTGATTGGGAGCCTATTCCATAGTGTGGGGATTCTTTGAGAAACATTTTGGTCTCAAAGTTATGGGATATTTTCGATAAGTACAGTACAGATAAGAAACAATTAGACTATTTAGGAATGAATATGAAGGTGGTATGGCTACTGTTATAGTAAATGATTTGATGAGGGAAAAATCAAAACAGAAAGAGGGATAAGACAAGAAGGCCCTCTCAGTAGTTTATTGTTTGTTTTAACTATGAATGCAGTTACAAATTTAGTGCATAAAGATATGGAAGAAGCAGAATTTAAAAATGTGAGAGAGACAATTCCTGTGTTGATTATTTATAGAGATGATATGGTGTTTATTGCAAAAAAAAAAACATTGGTCATTTGGTTGAGATAATAAAAAAAGTGAAAAGTGTCCTGATTGTGTAGATTTAAGAATTAATACAGACAAAAGCAAAGGACTGTATGACATAATCATACAATCAACAATTTACTTTAGTAATAACAGTAGTAAGATAATGAGGGTTGTTTTTGAAGTTAAGAAGATATATATAGGACAAATGGATAGAACGTATTAAAGAAATACAGAGCATCTGCAAGTTTTGGAAAGTCTGTAATTTGAATTTTAGAAAAAAAGTTCATTTAATAAATAATTATGTGTTATGGAAATTAGAATAGTTAGGGTTAGCCATTACATGTCCAGAAAATATAGAAAACTTAATTGTGCGAATAAGTTTTGTTTTTACTGGGATCACGACTGTACCTTATTAAAAAGGAATACTATATAATCAAGTGTAGAAATACTGATCAAATTTAAAGCACCCTGTCATTTTTAGCATCTTAGTGTTTATATAAGATTTTGAGAGGAAGGAAATATGAAAAAGAAAATACAGTAGCTGGGAATGTAGAAAAGAAATATGAAGAACTGTGTCAGGAAATAAAAAAAGGAGAGGGAAAAATGGTAACAGAAAGAAAAGAATGGGGAAAAATATGGAGTGAAAGATAGACATTAATGAAATTGTAAGCAAGAGAAAAAATGGTTTACCATCAAAATCCTCAAGGCAAAATAATTCCTTATCAAAAGAATGAACTAAAATTCTAAAAATTAAAACATTTAACATAAATGTCGAACGTCAGTAACACGATGAACGACATTCGACATACCAGACTTCCTGGTTTCGAAAGTCTGTATGTCCTTTTACATTTTAGCAGCAGGGGTCAAGCCTCCTTGCACCCCCCACACCCCCTGTAAATTACATATACCATCTCTGAGATCGCAATACAGTGAGGAAAAGGCTAAATTCCCTGAGCCTCACTGTACCGCAATCTCCATTCACAGTGTGAAACTCATAATAACAAATCAAACTTTACTTTCATTATTATGAGTTCATATTATCAAGTTCAGCATTGTGAAACTTTGAAAATTGCCTTTTGGCCACATGATTTTCCAACATGAGCCATTAAAAATTTTGATGGTAAACCGAGGAAAAATATTATATGAATAAATAATGGACAAAATATTCTATATACATCTATGGAAGAAATGAAAGAAAAAAAAGAAGCAATTAAGAATGGAAGGAAAAGATGTGGAGCATGGCAAAAAGAACAAGATTTTACTTGGAGATTGATGATTAAAAAATTGCCAGTCAGAGGTGAAATAAAGTATATGGCAATGGAATATAGAATGTTTTTAGCATATGAAAAAATAGAAACTATGGAACACAGATTTTAGAATGGTAATAGACTAAAAAAAGTCTTGGAAACATTAAAAAAGATATAAAACTGAGTGTTTGAAAGATGTGAAAATGGAAAACATTGGTCCAGATTCCATAAAGTTAGCAGAATCCAGCGCATTTCACTGAGTTCTGCTCAAAAGCTGCCGATAAACAAGTAATATGCTAATATGCCTTAGTGTACACAGAATAACTTAGCACAAAACATATATATATATATATATATATATATATATCCTAGCCCACCCTAATGAGGTCGAATATCATGAATGCTCTCACATGCAATCCCGTGGAAGGAGTCATGCATGAACTGTACCATGTCCTGAAAGAAATTCCTCATCAGGTCTCTCATCTGCATCTAAAAGACTTCTGTCAACACCTCCCAGATCATCCAGTAAATTATCTCTCTGTCATGATGATTGATGTGTCAGATGGCAAGCAGTAGGAATGATAACATGTACAATGATTCATCCATCCTTCCCATCATCCTCCTGGTCCTCTAGCTCTGAGTTATCTGGCAGGGGTCTGGCACGTCATCATCTCCATCATCCAATCAGTGAGCTGCCATCAGTCCCAAGCTCTGTCAAGGTTAAACACCATTCAAAAAATATATACAGAACCTGTGTTCAGCTACATTTAGGACGACATAACATAAACAAACTCAGATGATCTATGTATACATATGGTTCATTATGTCACATTACAATAATGTTTGACCGTTTGCAACTGTAACATTATATGTGATGAAAGGCATTTCAATAAATAACAATGTAAAAAGCATTATTAATCATACATTCATGTGCAATTCATCTCTGTCATAAAACGCTATGAAATGGTCAACTGAATACTGTGAAAGACACTTTATGCCAATAACATGACAAAAAAATTACACTAAATCTGACATGTTTGCTGGAGGCATATCACAATACAATGCAGGTGTCATTTCAATATATTTATCAGCCAATATGGCCAATATGTGTGTTTATACTTTGTATAGTGTGTCTTATCATCAATATGTATGGACGATGTCAATAGAAGTCCATGTGTGGGACACTAGGTCCATCACAGAATGTCCTTACTCTAATCCAATGCATTACATGTTATGCAGCACATAGTTTATTTGAGAATGTTGTTGTTGTTGTGTCTTTCAGCTTATCCCGGTTAGGGGTCACCACAGCGGAACTCCGGTCCGCTAACGAAGGCACGCCCATTCACGCATGCCTCCACACAGAAGACGCCCTACCTGAGAATCGAACACGACAACATCTTGCTGTGAGGTGACAACGCTACCGCAGCACCACTACCGCGGGTCAATAAGCTGCTATTACTTGGTCAAGAATGAAACAAATACCATTACATCTGAAAAACAAACATGTACAAAAGCTGAACATATATATATATATATATATATATATATATATATATATATATATATATATATATATATATATATATATATATATATATATATATTGTGACATATTGAGATAAGCCTAGACATGTGTTTATATTTAAAACAATTGTTACACTGCAAAATAACATTGACAGCATAAAACTTTAAAGAGTACTTCTGATATAAAACCCAAAAAAAAAAAAAAAAAAATATATATATATATATATATATATATATATGGGATATGTACAGATGCTCGACTGCATCTTTCACCGAATCCCAATTTCATTAGCAGTTCACCGAAGCAGTACTTTCGCGTAAGTATGCTTGTTGTTCCGGTCATACTATGGTGCAGTAAGGGAAAATTCCCTTTTCCCCACTGTAGTGTGACCTCGGAGTGAGAATATTAAAGTAGGGAGGGTGTGGGGGCACAGCCCCCCCTGCATTCAAGTAGATTTTGTGGGGTTTTTTAACATACTTTAACAAAAGTGCTTTTTTGATGAAAGCACTTTCGTTAAAGTCTGTTTGTTCCACGGTCCATTATTTGTATATTTGCCTGACGCAATTGCATTGAGGTGTTCACAGCAGAGTTAAGCTCAAGTGCAACTGAGGTTTATGTGCAACTAAGGTGTCATTTGGGTAGCTCATGAATAACAGATGTTTCTTAACAATATTGGGCAAGTAGAACAAGCAGTGGAAATATTAATAGATATATGCAAATGAGGTGAGCAATGCAACATGGATAATGGCTGATATAACATCAGAGAATTAGAATGCATTATACCATGACCCCCCCCATTAATATTCCAAAACGTGCATGCTGATTGGTCAGTGTGCACGTTGTAAATTGACTTATACTAATGGAAAAAGGTCCGGTCGCCCGGACTTTTTCCATTAGT
This sequence comes from Protopterus annectens, assembly GCF_019279795.1. Taxonomy (NCBI): domain Eukaryota; kingdom Metazoa; phylum Chordata; order Ceratodontiformes; family Protopteridae; genus Protopterus; species Protopterus annectens. Next base: position 917,742,226 of record NC_056746.1, on the reverse strand, counting down.
GTAAGTCTTTTCTAAAACACTGTCTTGCTATGTTAAAGGAGTTTAACATAGCGACACAGGTTTCAAAAAAGCAATGGAGATCTCCGTTGATTTTTTTAAAGCTGTCTTGCTATGTTAAACTCCTTTAACATAGCGACACAGTGTGTAAAAAGCAACAGAGATCTTGCTTTCTCCATTGCTTTTTTTTTAAACCTGTCTCGCTATGTTAAACCCATTTAACATAGCGAAACAGTTTGTAAAAAGCAACAGAGATCTTGCTTTCTCCATTGCTTTTTTTCAAAACTGTCTTGCTATGTTAAATGGGTTTAACATAGCGAGACAGCTTTAAAATAAGCAACAGAGATTCTCCGTTGCTTTTTTTAAAGCTGTCTCGCTATGTTAAACCCATTTAACATAACGAAACAGTAAAAAGCAACAGAGATCTTGCTTTCTCAGTTGCTTTTGCCCACAACTCTGATGTACTGCGTAGGCATGCGCAGTACATCAGAACTTCTGCGGAATACCAGACAGCTGCGGAAGGGCAGCAAGGAGGCATTATACAATGCCATAATTTAAGAAAAGTAATTATTTTTTTCTTAAATAATGTCATTGTATAATAGCAATAACCCACTTCTGGGTGTGGGTAATGCTGGATTTACCCACGGTTGGCTTTGTTTCGCCCTCGGGACCAAACCACGCCAACTGTGGGTAAATCCAGCATTACCCACACCCAGACATGGGTTATTGCTATAATACACCTCAGAAGAACTTGACAATCATTATCACAGTGACAGCAAGTGACATCTACCAGTTTAGTTTATTCCACACAGTGTTTATTCTGCCCTGTCTTCATCATCAAGAAATGTATAACTGTCATCACCTGTATTTGTAGTTATTTTTATCTATGTACCCAATAAATTCAAACACTGTAATGCTGATCAATGAGTATTTAACATACAGATAGGAAGTAATAACAGGATTTGGTTTGTGCACAACAACTGTAGAAAAAGGATGTCAGTTTTGTATTACACAATCCATCATGGTTGTTTACAGCTTAAGTGTATAACGAACTGAAGTACATGCCAGAAATCATTTACCAATCTCATAACAAACACTGAAGTAGCAGAGACCTATTCAACAATAAACTAGGCAGGCTATGCACAACACAACAGTAAATAAACACCACTGCAAGACAGAAATTAATCAGCGTCTGCTTTTTCCAAAAGAGATGCCAAAACAATAACTTATATGGAAAACAGTACACATAAAAGCACTATAACATTTACACAGATGTCTGTCATTTACATTGCAATTAAAAAGAAAATTATTTTTCTTAAACATAACCTGTTTATAACTCAAAAGTAAAATGCTGCAATACATTTATAATGTTGTTCACATGAAATCAATGATTATTGCAGTTACATTGAAGATCCATTATGGGTATTCTTGTATTAATATTAGTCTGCCTAATTCTGCAAGCAAAAGCAGCTGTTTAGCAATGTTATGATTGCATCTGGGAAATTAATGTTTACAGTTAGAAGACATACATCTCTCTCTCTCTCTCTCTCTCTCTCTTTGCTCCTCTAACCTGTGTATCTACTCGGTGCACTATGCTCCATTCCTGGCTGTTCCCATCACCAGCAAAGAGGGAAACATTTCTTACTGTCATGGAAGGATCGTGTCAGCTGATTATATATTATTCTGCATGTAAGTATTAACAGTGAAGAATACTGAGATGCACATATTCTGTAGTCTTGACATGACATACACGGTCACATTTAATCATTGTTGTGTCACTGTCGACACCTTACACATGAGAATTAATGTATACAAACTGGAAGAACACAAATCTGACCTTAACACTCTCATCTAAGTTTGCACTCTAACCCTGACTTACCTGCCTAGCTAATCCATCTTGGCTGTGATTGAGTGGATTTATATAGCTTAAATAAATGAACTATATGACAATACATGAAAGATGCAAAGAGCATGGAACAGGACAGGTAAAATAAAAAGACAACTTCAATCATGTGCTGTGCATTTAAAATAGACAACCATTCTATCCTGACTGAATGTCATCACATTGGTCACAGCACTAAACAAAAGTTGTAACAATGCAGAGTTCACAGTCTCAGGCATTGCAATAGAAACTGTGTATGCAATTGGCAGACATATACAGACAGAAAAACATGTTCATCACTGTTGGAACGCACATCACCATTTCATTCATGTAGGAGATCAGTCAATGATAAAATACAATTGACTATATTGTGCCATTAGGGATGTTAAAATATATTTGTATTGGCAATTAGACACACAGCCATAGTGACAGAACAGGGACGTTTCCAGACTCTTTGTGAAAAGACTGACATATTTGTAGTCATTCATGAAGCAAGTGATATAGGTGTTAATGCATCTCCTACAAACCTGATGTTTAAAAAAGCTATACTGCATAACTGAACAAGCTAGCATCTGCCATATCTGTTCTTAATTAGTCATTACCGAAATATAAAAATAACACCAATTATTCAAACTCACATTATCCCAGAAACATTTATATTGTATTATTACTTAATAGATTAAGTTAGGTGACAGAAAAATTACCTCTTTATATGGGATTACTAAAGAAAGTCTTCAAAATGTAACAGATAACAGAGAAATGTCTAATCATCCAAGGGCTAAAGGTGTTCATGCATCACATAATTGCTAATTGTGTAAAAAGCTATACTGCATATCTAAACAATTACCTCATGTTATCTGCTCAAATACATAATTATCAAAATGAAATATAAATATTCCATTGGCAGTAATCAAACCCAGATGTATCCTTAACAGATTCATATTGACCTAGAGATCAACAGTTTGAGCTAAGAGTATGTCTCAGTGTTTGATTGTTTTATAATGCTTTATAATGTAGACACACAATGTTGTTTGTCTTTTGGCTTTTTCCCGGTAAGGGGTCGCCATAGTGGAACTCCAGTCCACTAATGATTGACAGTAGATTTTTTTACAAAACGCCGAGGTGCCAGCTCAACACCCAACCTTCAATGAAGGCACGAGCATTTACGCATGCATGTCTTTCGAACACTAGCCAACCGCGGGGAGGACATGCAGACTCCACACAGAAGGCACACCCAAGCCAAGCCAAGAATCGAACGGGAGAACCTCTTGCTGTGAGATAACAATGCTACTGCCATACCACCGTGGAATTCCAATGCAGACACACAATGTATGTCTGTATTACTCAGCATTTGCACATATAGAAATATACTGTGTGATGCTTGTAGACCCATTACAGATAATGGAGAAATGCGTAGTTATCCGAGGCCCAAACGCAGAGGGTGTCAGTGAAACATGGTCATTCTATAGATGTAGAAAAGATGCACTGTATACTTGCCAAAAAAATAGAGGGCCTAAATTGTTCATGTTCAAGATCAACAACATAAGCAGCAATATTTGCAATATGACCTGCAATGGGCTTTGAACCTAAGAATAGGAGACCATCAATTGCTGTGACTCATTGCTTAACCAGTTGCACTGATTGACATAACTGTTCATTCCTGCTTCATCATCATCATCATCAGCCCCCTTATTCCCATTTTTTCTACATGGGGTCGGGGTATCATGTTAACTGTTGCCAACTCTCTCAATTCAGTGCCACACTCCTGCCTTCTTCAACACTCATGCCTGACTGTCGCAGATCTTCTTTCACACAATCCATCCACCTCTTTGCTGGATGTCCTCGCTTCCTTTTACCTTCTTCCTGTCTGTCCCAAATCTTCCTCACCAGATTGTCTTCTGCTTTTCTGCACATGTGCCCAAACCACCATAATCTGTTCTCTTTGATGTTTTCTGCAACTGGAGCTACTTTGACTTCTTCTCTTATGTCTTCATTTCTTCATCTTTCCCACAGTGTGCATCCTACCACCCTTCTCAGGCACTTCATTTCCATTACCTCTAGCTTCTTCAACTGTTCTGCCTTTACTGCCCCGGTTTCTGTACCAAACAGTAGTACTGGTTGCACCACTGTCCAGTGCATCTTAATTTTCAGCTTCTTTGGCATTCTTCTGTCATAGAATATAATTGACACTCTATGCCATTTGGCTCTAGCCCCTCTGATTCTGGCTTTCACCTCTTCATTCAGACTTCCTTTACATGTCCCACTGTCTTTCCTTCTATCTCTCTTCTCAGCTTCTTCTGATTTCCCCAATTTGCTACCATTACCACTGTGTTATCTGTGCTTAGTTTCATCCCATATGCCTTCAGATTTGCATTCCATTCTCCTATCCTTTGCTGAAGTTCTTCCTCTGAGTCTGTCTGTAATGCCACATTGTCTGCATACAGCAACTTTGTTAATCTGTCCCCTCTGACCTGTTTGCTAATGTAGTCCATCACCAATATGAACAGCAGTGGGCTCAGAGCTGAACCCTGGTGTACACCCACTCCCACTGGGAACCTCTCTGTGAGGCCGAACACTGTTTGTACTTGAGTCATTGGGTTCTTGTACATAGTCTGCACTAATTCTACCAGTGTTTCTGGAACTTCAAACCACTGTAGTACTGCCCAGATCAGCTTTCTTGGGACCTTGTCATATGCTTTCTTCAAGTCTAGGAATGCCCAGTTGGACTCTTTCCTCATCTCTAGCTTCTTCTCAAGTATCTGTCTCACTGCAGACATCGGGTCAATTGTGCTGCATCCTGATCTGAATCCAAACTGCTCATCTCCCATCTTACATTCTACTACTCTGCGTATCCATTTATCAATCACCCTCTCCAGAACTTTCATACAATGTGATAGGAGTTTGATGCCTCTGTACTGCACACAGTTGTGGATGTCCCCTTTGTTCTTGTACACTGACATGAGTATGCTTATTCACCAGTCATCTGGGATACACCTTTCTCTCCACACTGCTAGCAGTACCCTCAGAAACCATTTCTTCCCTATGTCATCCAGCATCTTTATCATATCTGTTGTGACCTCATCTGAGCCCACTGATTTCCCTGACTTCATTTCCTTAGTGCTGTTCTTAATTCTTCTAGGGTGGGCTCCTCTTTTTGTTCATCGTAGGCTGTTTCTGGGACAGTACAGCTTCTGTGAGGTTTTCTTCATTCAGAAGCTTCTGGAAATACTCCTTCCATCTGCCTTGAATGTTCTGTGGACTGGTGACCAAGTTGTTGCTGACATCCCTTATGAAGGGTGTCTGACTATCTTCTTTATCTTTCTGTCTTTGCCTTGCAACCTGATATAGTTTCTTGGTGCCACTCACTGAGTCACTTTCCAGAAGATGGTAGAGTGTCTCCAATGCCTTATTCTTTGCTACTGCAACTTCTTTCTTAGTTTCTTTGTTAGCCAACCAGTAGTCCTTCCTAGCCTGGTTAGCCTTTTCTATCTCCCACTCCTTCTTTCTTTTGATGACTTCCTGGACTTCTGTATTCCACTTACCAGCTTTCCTTATGTACCTTATTTCCATACCTGACTCAGCCACATATCTTTTCTGTAGTCCTAACACATGCTGTTTTTTGGCACTGCCATTCTTGTTCAACTCCACTTATTTCCTCCTCATCTTGGGGTGCTAGAGCCCTGAGTAATTCCTTGAAGTGTTGTACTTTCTCTCCAGTTAACTTACAGGTCTTCAGCCTGGTCTTTGTTGACCTTAGAGCCTTCTCTGACCACTGCTTGTAGCTGATTGTGGCAAACAGTGGTTTATGCCATGGGCCAACTGTTTCACTGGGGATGACTTTGCAATCATGGATTCTACCCCAGTGCCTTTCCCTTACTAGGAGGAAGTCTACCTGAGTTGCATGTTGGCTACTCTTGTATGTGATCTTGTGACTGACTATCTTTCTGAACCATGTGTTGGCTACTATCAAGCCATTTGACAAACAGAAGTCTAGAATGGCTTCTCCTTCTTTATTTCTGTTGCCCCACCCATGTTGACCCAGGCAGCCTTCATATCCTGTCTGGATAGGTGCATTCAAGTCACATTCCTTCTTATAATAAGAATATTTGTGGCATACCCTCCATAGCTGTATGTGTATAATGTTAAGTACATCAGAATTCCTCTTATCAGTGCAGACACTCATGAAATTAAATGTGAACAATCCCATAGACACATACAGCTAGGAAATACTTTCGTTATGATGTATGTGTTAAGATGTGGATTATGAAACTTACTGTAGGCATCTGCAGGCTGAAGTTGAACCACTGCAACCCACTGGCAAAGATCCTCATTGTCCCCATAATTCAGGTCATCATATCAGTGATGGACTTACACACCAATCTAAAAACTGCTTGTCCCTCGCAACCCAGTTCCAAATCGCTATCATCGCAGAGTTCCTTGGGCTTGCTCACATCCTCTGCTCATCTCCAGCATAGACAGTGAGCATCTGGGTAGTTTTCCCCTTCATCCAGTTTGGCACCCAGATACGCTGAAGCCTTCTTGCAGTTGACATCTTCACTTTTGATGCTAGAACTTTGTCCAAAAAATGCCTTCAGATAAATGCTAACTGAGGTCCCACTCAGTTCACAGGTAGTGATGGTATGACTAGTAAATGAATCTAAATCACATTTTAAAATCGATGCATGTAATATGGCATCAGACTGGTGGGGGGAATCAAGCATGTGTCACAGATAGTCCATTTATTGATACCTTTTGGAAGTTGTGTGGAGCAACTTCCTGTTACGCCAACCTATTGGTTAATGCATAAAAGTTCTAGAAGCTGCACAAGTGTGTGGAAATGGGTTTCCAAAATACTGAATGTTAATGAAGCTCATTATTTATGTATGGTGCAAATGGTAATTAAAAGCACACATAAGTTTACTCACAGTTGCTGACTTAAATCTAGCTTCAAAAGTAAGCTGTCACCTGATACCATTGCTGTGGGGAAATACACTACTGTCATTACATATTTATGTTATATTTAATGTTTATAATTCAAATTATATATGTTGGCATGCCTTTTCTGGTCTGTTGCAATACAAACTGGCTGTGACATAATGGGTGTTTGTAGGATTGAACAATATGTATGCATATGGATATATGGCTAAAAATAAACAGACCCTGTGAAAAGTGGATGAAAATGGCATAAAATTACATCCACTGCAAAGTCTGGTTCACCTTGACTATGTCTGGTAGGCTTAAGGAGAATGATGAATTTGAGGGTTTCCGTAAGTATGTTAATAATTTACGTACTCTCAGATGCTTACTAAGGCATGTACTATAGACACAGCTGGAATGAAAAGGTATCTGTGGTTCATTGTGATTAACCTGTACTGTCTATGTTATGCTATGGAAGAATGATGAATTCCAAGGTTTTCTGTAAGTTGTACGTTTACTGCATAGTTTGCAGATACACTCTGATGCTTAGTAATATAGCAGTAGTTGTTAGAACGTTCAATCTGATATAGACAATGTGAGGGTGACTTTGACTGTTCACTGTTTACTTTGTTGATATGTAAAGTAATAAATGTGGGGCACAAAGGATGTCCTGTAGTAGTTGTAATGCCCCTACAATGGATTTAAATCCCAAATATGATCTATACAGATAATATAAAGATAATAATAGTAAAAACAGAAACGAAGTAGCTGTGATACCTTCAAACAGAATGATTTATTGTTAGCGCTTTCGTTTAGACAAATTTCCAAACTTCTTCAGACATCCTATCCCAACATACAATAATATTTATAATGACAACAATCAACCTTAATTGCCCAGCAATTAATAAAATTAACTAAGTAATAGTTAAAATTACATATACTAAAATTTGTTCACATCAAAACACAAAGAACTATCTAATAACATCATTGTCAGAAGATGAAATACAAACATTTAAAACATATGTGTCTAAAAAATAAAAAATAAAAATACCATGTATAAAGTATAAATATATGTATGTGAAAATAGACATAAAAAACTCAGTCAAATAAAGTATATTTATATTTTGCCTGTTTAGTTCTTTAAGTTTCAAAATGCACATAATAGAAGCATATTCATTACGCCCATGAAATATATGAGCAAAAGTACGAATTTGCCATAATAATTCATTTTCCTCAAGCTTAAGTTGCCAAGGTCCCCCTCTGAAGTTATGTTTTTCTTGATGTAAAATGGTAAAAAGAAACCTATAGGTGGGGTAATCCAAGGTATGCCTAGCAAGTGCATTAAGTATATTTCCTTTATTGATGTGATATAAGTGTTCGTATATTCTTTGTCTTAAAGTTCTCTTTGTTTTCCCAATATAAAATGATTGGCACTGTTGACACAGTGCTACATAAACTATTGCTTTGGATTCGCAATTGTATTTCATATTTACTTGATATTTTTTACCTCTTATATTAAATGTATGCCCAGTTTTAATGTGCTGACATTGATCACAGTGTCCACATTTTAACATCCCCCTATTTTTAACTGCCTTGCTTTATAATTCTATAAGATTCTTTAGATTTTGCCCTCGTCTATATGATATATGCAAAGGCTGATCAACCTTTTTATTAATGCGTGTGTCTTCTAAAATCAAAGACCAATTTCTGTATAATATATTTGACACAAATTTGGCATTAATAGAATATGTGGTAATGAATGCAGGACCAATGCAAGCCAAATTATTGCTTGGCGTAGTGATAATAGTGGTATCCGTATTATCACATATAGCTTCTGTTTGAAGGTATCACAGCTACTTCATTTCTGTTTTTACTAGTCTTTATTCTTTTTGTGGTTTTATAAAGATAATAATAACAATAATAATAGTAATAATAATAAGAGTCTATGAAACACACTCCCATCCACATAAAACAAAGTTCATCCATGCCCATTTTTAAGTGCAGCTTAGATCTATGAATAGGAAACAGAAAATGTACCCCAGGACTACTCCTGTACTACTAATGGTATATGATCCCAGTTATTCTAATTATAGGCAATATATGATTATCGACCATCCAATGGGTGAGGTCAGTCTATAACCAAATGGGATAACTTGGTTTGAGCACAAAAAGGGAAACTGGCTAAGTTTAAAATGGCCCACAAGAGCAGCTAGCCTAGTCCTTACCTATGAGTCTATGAACCTATAATGGATCATTACATGTGATGATGTTGCAATATATCATACATAGTTAGAAGCTGTTTTCGTATCCATTACATTCTTTAATACATAACAGTAATATACATGATACACAATTATTTTGCATAACTCACATTAGCAAGGAGAGCAGAGCAAGTAATTTGACAAATATGTATAACATCATCATATCAGTTGTCAGCCTCCATAAAATGTATAACGTGCATATAGTATTGTCTTCCAAATGTCAAACCAAACCAGGGGTGACAATTTTTCTCAATGTAAGAATGAGATTATAATTGAGTCTCTGCCCCAGCATGGCCAAAGCCTCATAGGATGGACAGGAAATACTGTGCAGAGGAATAAGTTTTGGACTGAGCTGACAAACATGATCAATGCTATAGGTGGTCACATCGATCCTGTGAGGTCTGTCCTCAATGTTGCTCAGACATGATCCTCTGTGTAGCTAACCAAATACACCAATATAAGAGGTCTAGGAATGCCACAGAAGGTAGACCACCATTAAGTGCCCCAGATGAAATCACGGTGTTCCTGGCATCACATCATGCCGCAAGTCGTGATCATCATATACCCAGTGGAGCCACTGAATCTGTTGTTGCAGGTTGTACTTGTTAGTTGTAATTTTAAAACCATTGCAGCATATACACTACGTCACGTGAGTGCCTCCATATATTATTATTGTGATAGACAGCTGTATTGTAGTTTTCATGTGCCTTTGCCTGCAGTCACGACTGTGGAACATTCCCACATGTTGATGTTTGTGTGCCTCATACTACAGCATCTACATTATGACTGATTGTACACTTCCCAAGCAGGGATGAAGTAAGTGGTAAGGCATTCTATATGTTTGCTACATATCAGTATTTATGATCACATCTGTGTGCACTTTCTGACTAGTGAGCTTTCATCACCTGCCTAGGACAACAGTAACCTTCACATCAGCTTTGGCTAAATGATATGTGTCTATAGTATCTTGTGTGTGTTATGCCTCTGTTGGAATGTGGCATGATGGTCATTATCTGCTTACTGATAATGTGTTAAATATTATTATATGTTTCTCCATGACAGTATCAATTCATACCTCATTTCCAGTGGTGAAGTCTCACTAGGACATGACAGGTATGTTTTGCTATGTTTTTCATTCCAAGTTGTCAGCTGTGTGCAATATGTAGCATACATGAAATCTCTCTGTAATATAGGGTCCATGAATCTCACCCAGGCACGACGTCCCTGGTAAGTCCATATCCCCATTAACATTGTAGTCATATAGTTAGCCCATATATCATTAGTAAGCTGCATCATGTATTGTTTGTGCATGCAATTATCCTGTGGCATCTGTCTCTTCTTGTAGCCCACCCACTGCCTGCCTCAAACAGTGGCCCATCCACTGACCCTAACTGGGGATGTAACGTACCTCACTGTAACAGCACAGCCTATGGCACACAGGCCACAGATTTGGGTTTATTGTTGGGCCCAGAAGGGGACAGCCACGTGGATCATGCTGTGGCCTCAGATATTGAAGACAATGTAGACGGACATTCTGATGACATGGTGTCAGCAGCTGCCAGACATGATGATTTCCATGAGTCACTGCCCCTTGCAGAGTCAGGTGATGAGGGTGACTCTTCCCCACAACCAAAAGGTACTGCCAGTTACAGGACAAGTGGGAGCGTTGCTGCTGAGCAAGGACAAGTGTCAGAGGGTGTCTGCCTACTATTACAGGTGAATAAACTTGTCCAGCAACATCATGGAGTTTATTATTTATTTATTTATTTATTGACATTTGGTTACTGTGAAAGTCCGAGTGTGTAGAAGCCCATTTTCAGAGAAGGCCCGGGGTGAAAAGCTCCAAATTATTACAAAACATTTTAAGAACAATAATTTTACAATCTTCAAAAATAAAACAAAAACATCTACAGTTTAAATAATTACAACAAATTAGACATAATATAAAACATTGGTTAAGAATCAATAAAAGGTAAATGACAATCTTTTAATATTTAGATAAATTTTAGACAGGTTATAGAGAATCTAAAGGTAAGCTAGTCTAATCCAAATAAGGATTGCAATATGAAGTGAGAGAAAAATAGGCTTATGGTATATTTAGAGAAAAAGTCAGGGTAGCGAATTAGATAGCCGTAAGGAAGTAAGTGAAGAAGGGAGAGTAAGGAGGTATAAGGAATGAAAAGGTACTAGTTCACATTTAAGGATATAACTTATCCTGGTTTTAAGCAAGAACAGAGCAATATTTTAGCTAGGAAGTCTTTCAGAGTGGTTTTGAAAGATGAGAGAGAGGGTATAGACCTGATAGAAACAGGTAAGAAGTTGCAGCCGTTGGCAGCCTTGTACGAGTACAGACAACGCCCAGCATATTTGCTAAGTTTGCAGATATAAAGGAGTTTTTGGTCACTGGATTGCAATGATTGACTAGGAACATAGTTGTGTAGAATGTTTTTTTAGAGCTGGACAGGCAGATGGATGCTGGATAATTTTATAGGTGGTAAGAAGTTGTGTATATGTTAGTTGATGTGGCAGCTCTAACCAGTTTAGGCTTTTCAGTGCTATACAGTGGTGGGTTCTGAAAGGGGTATGCACTGCAAATTTAGCAACTTTGTTATAGCATTGTTCATGTTTTAATTTTTGTGAAGCCTGGAGGCTAGTAAGGATGGGAGCACCATAAAGAAGAGTGAGGAGGAGATAAGTAGTGGAAAGTGTAGTTTTAGCTGCATTGGTGAGAGCTTTTGGCTCTGTAAAGCATTCCTAGTTTTTGATGAGTTGACCTTCATGCACTTACCCATAGAAGCAATTGTATAGCACACCAGCTGCATGTGTTGCACAAAGGTTAGGAGCGCAGACATGCAACATTGGCTGTACAGAATGGCAGTGTGTTGTATGTTGCATGCTCTGCTGAAATTCTTGTCACGGTGGTGTTAGAGCAGTGCCTCAGTATTAACCAGGTATTAGGTGCCCTAACTGTACTAAGCAGAGTGCCTCCAGTATGCAGAGGCTGACCCCCTCTTATTAGACCTGCACTAGGTCATCAGACATTGATGCCTCTACTGCAGCATGCAGAAACATGTGCTGATAGCCATTCCACTGTGAGCCCAGCAGGCATGTCCAATCATATTGCAGTCATGTTACTTCAGACACTACACCAGCAAGTGTCACCACATCCAACTCCTCCACAGAGCAAGATGGGTCAAGTGTTTCTGGACATGGCAGAAGAAGCCAAGAACACAGTGTGAGCCATCCTCATGGGCACCCTAGACTGCATTAGTGTAACATTGACAGTTAATCCAATGTGTGTCTTACATTCCTAGATTCGTAGAAGGTTACTAGACTAATGGCCCTAGGGCCTTTAAAAGCCTAGCCATATAACACCCATGCTCCCTAACTAATCATTGTCAGATGGTTCCCTAATTGACCATTGTTAGATGGTTTGATTGTTCCAAGAGTGAATCTGTGATAAACACTGGCTGCCCCTGTCCATGAGGGACATAGGTGTCACCTCACAGGTGTATTTACTGTCTCCCATCCAGTTGCCCAGGTTGCACTTAAATAGGGTAATTGAGGATCTCTTCTTAACATGAATTAGAAGTTTATTCCAGAGTAGTGGCAATCTCTGATAGACATATCTGTCTCTCCAGCATGTTTTATTTAAGTCACAGGCTAGGAGAGTGGGGTCCCTATTAATTTGATGAAGCTTTAGCGTGTCGAACTATAAAAGATTGACAGCTAAAGATTGAAAGAGTCAAACCACGAATGGCCAGTTAAGCAAATTTTTTCTCAAGGAAAGAATATGCTTGGCCATTAATGGGAATTTGCCCTTTCCCCGAGGTGGAGCTATCTCGGAGTTAGTATATTTAGTTTGGGGTTAATTCAGGTTGAAAGGTTTTTGTTTTGTGTAACAGCCAAGTGAATTCTTTCCATAGGAAAAAATTTGGTTAGCTGATCATTCGTGGATTGGACATTTCAGTCTTTAACTGTCGATCTTTTGTAGTTCGACAAGCTAAAGTTTCATCAAATTAATAGGGACCTGGTGAGTGAGTCTTGGCCCATTTGATTTGCAGAGGTGCAGCATTTCCATTAGGGCAGGGTCACAGATTGCTCTGTAGGCCAGGCACAGGTTGTCCCTCAGTAGCCTGTAGGACACAGGGTGCAGTTACAGGGCTTTCGGTCTTTCCATGACGGTCATGTTTTGGAGTTCCTGAATTCTCTTGGTCAGGAATCTCTGTGGTCTCTCCAGCTGCTGCAGGTGCCTGGTGAAGTACATGTAAAAGGGAGCATTGTACTCTATTAGTGGACTGATGATGGTGGAGTACAGAGGAGTTATAACATGCTTGATCTTGGATGTGATACCATTACTTATGAGGTGTGCAACATAAAAGGCTTTCCTTTTCACTGTAGACACATGGTGATCGAAGTTTAGACTCCTATCAACTTGTGTTCTCAAGTCACGCACCACTGGGTTTGAGCTTAGGAGAGTGCTGCCTATACTGTAATTTGCAGGGGCTGCGTCTTTGCCACAGGGTACAATGATGCACTTTTTTGCATTTAGTTTTAGACCATGGCTTTGGCACCAATCATTTGTCTGTGTTAACCCCTCCAGTAATATGCTAATATCTTTAGGGGACTCATTGATTGCTCCCAGTTCATCATCTGTGAATGTGGTAAGCCACAGGCCATCTACGTTTGCCTAGACTTCTGAGAAATAGATTCCAAACAGTAGAGGGCCCAGCACAGAACCTTGTGGTACCCCACTGGTAACTGTTCTACTGATGGAGGTGGAATCCCTAACTTTGTCACTATGGGCTCTGTCAATGAGCAAGTTGGCTATCCATCTAGTGACATATGGGTTAATCCCCAGCTGGGTGAGTGGGGGATTATGTCAAAAGCCTTGGCTAAGTCAAGATAGGTGGTATGTACTGCTTTGCCTTCATCCAGGGCTTTGGTGACATTCTCGCAGAAGTCCACCAGGTTTAGTAATCATGATCTATCCTTAACAAAGCCAAACTGGATCGGATTGAGAGTTTGAAGGTTGCCTATTTCCTTGTTGATAAGGTCCATGATGCTTCTTTCCATGACCTTGCAGATAAGGATTGTAAGACTTATGGGTCTATAGTTCCCAGGGTCACTGATGGACCCCCTTTGTGCAAGAGGATTATAGTTGCTGTTATCCACTCTGCTGGAACAAAACAAGTACTCAGGCTATGATTAAAGAGACTGCCAAGTGCATCCACTATGTCATGTTTTAGGTTGTTTACTAAGCAGCCAGGGATGTTACCTGGTCCCATAAAGGCTGTGTTTTTGGCCTTGGAGAGCATGCCATGGATATGACCTGCTCATTGAAGATATTGGGAAGATGACAGGTGTCAGGTAGGCTTTGGGGTATGGCTGGTGCGGACGGGGAGGGGTGAAGTTTGCACAAAATCTGTCAGATAATAGGTCAGGAATTTCCTCAAGGTCAGAGTGAGTAGTACTGTCCACTATGAGTTCTACACATGGCTGGGTATTCCCTTTTAGATTTTAGATGTAGCTACAAAATGCCCTATAATTGTCTTTAGATAGGGAATCTAATTTAACCTCATAACTAGCTTTAGTTGACTTTACCAGATATCTGATTTGCTTGTTCAAGCTGTGGAGGGTATTTTTTTTCTCTGCTGACTCCTCTTGTTCTTAGATATTAGTTTCTTCCTTTTGTTATATAACCTGTTTATACTCAAGATTCACAAGGGTGGCTTGTTTTTATGGGAGGACTTGGTTTTGATCCTGTCAGGTACAACTGAGTCAATACAGTTGTTTAAGTGGTTATACAGGGCACTTATGTACTCCTCTGCATAGGAGTCATTGCTGACTGTGTTAGCAGGGGGTTTGAAACTTTTCAAACTATCACTTAGTAGGCTGTAGTTTGTTATGGAGAAGTTTCTCATGTTTATTGCTCCTGTGGAGGTGTCAGGTCTGATCATTACTCCAAATGAAACAGATTTATGGTCTGACCTTACTAGGGAGGGCAGAACACTGGGGGTAGTGCAGTGATCCCCTATATTGATAAATACTAAGTCCAGAACATTAGAGCCCCTTGAGGGGGTGCAGACTAACTGTTCCAGAGCATTTGTATTAACAAAGTCCAGGAACCTCAGGGTGATCAACCTTGTGTTCATGTACGTCACCACTCAGTAGAAGGATAATTGAAATTTCCCATGACCAAGGTGTTAGGCTGTATAATGAGTGATATAAGCAAGTCCAAGTAGCTGGTGTGCTTCTAATGGCTCATGGTGAGGAACCTGTAGGCAGTAATGATGTGGTGGTGTGTTTTAGCTATACTTATTTGGAACTGGAGTAGCTCAAGTGAGTTGTACTGTTTAACCAGTCTCGAGGTGTATTTGAATTTAATGAAGATGGATATACCTCCACCTTTGGTTCTTTCACAACAGTTTTGAGGTCTGAATGTGTGAAAGGCATTGTAAGTTTGCATGGTCAGGGTGCTCTCTGCAGCCTTAAACCAAGTCTCAGTGACTGCACAGACATCAGCATCTTCCAAGGAGAGGAGAGCTTCCAGGGAGTGCAGTTGCCTGTTTAGACTCCTACCATTAAGCATCATAACCTTGAGTTTGTCTCTAGTGCATTTCTTTACGTCGGACATTTTGTTGTTTTGGTACTGCCTAAAAAAGGCACTATGAGGGAGGCAAGCATCTTTGCCAGTATTTGAAAGCCTAGATGAGACTGATGAAGACAATCTCTGGCAAAGCAGCATGGTCTGTCAACTATGCCTTTCCAGAATGACAGGTACTGGATCCCCCTGGATTGACACCAGAAGCTAAGCCAATTGCTGCAGTCAATAACTTTTTGTTTATATTGTGGCATCATCCTGGGTGAAGATAGAATGCTGCTTAGGGCTAGGGACATACCTGCCTGAGACACATAATCTGAGAGTTCAGTCATGTCTGTCTTCATATAGTCCAGGGAGGTATGTCTCACGTCATTCACTCCAACATGTACTATGATAGAATCATAATGATAATTGTTGTTGAGTGACTTGAGTGCATGCATGATTTGATGGATCCTGGCACCTCAAAGGCAGCTGACCATGACCTTCTCCTTGTCCAGCCTGGTGAGGGATTGTGTCCTTCTGACCCTATGGCAATGATGAACACTGTGCTGACCATTGACACAGTTGTGCCAGGATTTTCTAATATTTTTTAAATTGTGTGAATAGATTCAGTAGTGGATATGTATTACCTGATTGACATGAACAAGTGTTACTAATGATATTAACAATAATAATGCAATACGTCATGTAATGCTTTAATGTTTACATCTTTGTTAATGCACAGATATAACTGATGTTTTCCTTACAGTTTGCCTTGTTGTCTCCCATTCAGACATGAACAGCTATAACTCTGTAAACATACATGTGCCACCTATAGCATTTTAATACGGTCTTGCATATGCCTAACACCAGTACCAACTAACTTTCTTTTTATCAGTTTCTATTTTCAGTCACCATGCTTACTTGTATTTTTCTTGTGTGCCTTCCCATAGCTGACTGAATCTGCACATAGATGTATATATATACGTCTACTATCAAAATTGTGCAAATCAGTTTTGCAGGTAATGAATTACTCAAACTGAAATGCCGAAAATGTGCCTACCATTCGCTCACAACTTCAAATAAATACAGTAACGTCAGTATGTTGAATCTGACTTTATCAACATTACCTAGACATCTGGAGATATACTACCAAAGTTTTGCAGGAGGGAAGACCCCCCTGCAGCTCCCACACCCCCTGCTAACTATATATTCTAACTCTGAGATCACACCACAGTGAGGAAAAGGGTACTTTTCCCTATCCCCACTGTAGTGTGATCCAATTGTAGACAGCTATGCTCAAAACTGTGAATGCAAGCTACATGTTGACATGTAGGAGGCGACAGGATTTCCACTCGCCATTTTCAACTTTTGCACCTTTACCAGTGACCTTATGACTGATGGTAAGGCGACTTTCAAACATTTGATTTGATTGTAAATTTATATATAGATATATATATATATATATATATATATATATATATATATATATATATATATATATATATATGTTGCTTTGCTATTCTTAGCACTGTGGTGGAAAGTTATGGGTTGGGTTCAGGTAAGTGTGTGATTGTTTATAACATTGAAGCATGATGCATGTATGTTGTATGGTCAGTGTCAATGCTGCTCTGCATGTTTACACACATATTACATGGAAATGACCCACATTGCAGCATTCCCATGTGTAGGTGAGGTAGCACTGTTATTGTACAGCCACTGTTTGTTTGTATGTATATGCTGATGCATTGCCATACACATCACCGACCTTGCTGTATTGTGATTGTGCCTACTGGACAGGTAACAGTCAATGGTATTACTCTGTATGATGCTTTCTTAATTATCCAGTGAAAAATATGAGTTTATATCAGAACATTGAAGTATTAAAACTTCGAATGTTCTGACGTTGATCACTATTCAGGGAACGCTAAGAATAGCAAAGCTGCAGAACAGCGAATTCTTTCCTTGGGAAAGAATTCGGTTGGCCATTTCTGTGGCTTTGCTATTCTTAGCGTTGTGGTGGAAAGTTATGGGTTGGGTTCAGGTAAGTGTGTGATTGTTTATAAGTTAGGGTTAGGGGCGGATTAAGTGATTTAGGGTTAGGGCGTGGGTTAGGCGTATGTGCGATAGTGACAGACTTTAGGATTAGGGGCAGTTTAAGTGAGTTAGGGTTAGGACGCGGGTTAGTGTGCGATAGTGACAGACATTAGGATTAGGGTTTGGGTTAAGGTAAGTGGGTAGATAGTAGTGTATTTTTAGTTTAGTGTAGCGTTAGATGTAGGAATTTAAGTGTATGTGTGTGGTTGCTGTTTGTTTGATGTGCTCGTGTTGTGTGTATGTGTTTCGGAGCAGCGAATTTATTCCATGGGAAAGAATTTGCTGTTATCAATGTTCGATATTTTCATGTTTAGATGTTTTGGGGTTGATGAAATAGCATTCTCTATTTTCATATTTCGATAACATGATATAAACGCAAAAATTAAATTGTGCAAATCTCCTGCATCCCACACATGTACCCAAGAGTTCCTTTTTGGTGATGAACCTTGTAGACAGTCTTTCTGGATTGCTGCTTCCTCTCGGTGTGCTCATACTGATATGTATTAAGATTAGGTTATATATGATGTTCACTTTATAAATGATGGGTCATTTACATTAGTTGTAACCTATGCTGCTGTTTTGGAGCAACCCATGAACATAGATGTTTACTCTTCTACTTATGTACCTGTGACCAGTCATGACTCAAAGGTGTGTATCAGATGCTGCCATGTTATCTAAGCTAAGACTTATGTCCATATCGTCCATTACCCACACTGATGTCCTCTCCACACTGTGTCCTCCTAATTCTCCCCGACAGCTGTGAAACATCATCTTTAGACATCTGGGGTTCTTGGAGTAGATCTCCTGCACCTGCAGCTGGCAACCCACAATGCTTTGATGATAACATGCTGTGTAGCATGGCACGCACACTAATCATCTGTGCTACCTTTTCAGGTGTGTATTGCAGTGCATCCCTGGATGTATCCAAACATCTGAATCTGCATTTCAGCACACCAAACACACACTCAATAATGCTTCTTGTTGCAGTGTGTGATCTATCATATGCATCCTCTGCATGGTTGAATGGAGCTCTATATAGTGTCATTAGCCATGGCTCAGGTGCATAACCACAGTCACCTGTTTGTGAGAAGAAGATGACATGCATGTTGTCTTCATGCATACTGTTAACAGGTTTGGATTCTGTTTACAACATAGCAGTGTTCCTGTACTTACCAAGTTGTAATCCCTCGGGTATTTCACCATTTTGGAATGAAGCTCTCAGACCACTTTCTCGCCATACAGCAGCATCATGTATACTTCCAGGGTGTGTTGCCATTATGCTTGTTATGATGCAAAGTGCTGTGCATACCATCTGGCAATTAAGCAATGGTCACACCTTTCCATTTATGTAAATTTCTGCTTCAGGTACTGCAGGGGTCTTGATAGGAATGTGGGTACAGTCTATTGCACCAAGTACACGGGGAAGTTGGCAATGGAATAGAAATGGTGCATGGCATTCCTGACTCTATGGTTCTGGGTTAGAAAGTGGATGTACGCATCCATGTTGATGCACATTCCTGTCAGGAACTGGAAGAGGATGCAACCAGCTAATGTCTATGACACTCCTACTGCAACTCCCATATGTTGTTAAAATTTACCTGATGCCAGTATACCTAGGTTAAGGCATACTTTCATTTTGACAGGTATGGGGTTACCTCACAAGGTATGTGCATACATGTGTGAGGCACACATGTTGCACACAGCCTGCACCAACTCTCTGCCAATTATTTCCTGATCAGAGAGCTGGCTTAGATGGAGCCTGGCTCGACATATAAGTGGCTGCCTTCTAGGATGCTTTGCCAGATCTTCTTCTATGGCTATCAGTACCCCAGCCTGCTATAATGCATTACATACTAGTTGCATATTTTTTTTTCTTTTCAGTAATGGTGTGGATTCTGCAGGATTCTGTAGCAAATAGTTTTTTTATCTCATTGTAGTAAATGTAGCATCCACCAAATGCTTTCATAAAGTTGTTTTGGAATCTGGTGGGCATGTATGGATTCCAAAATTATCCTACACTGAATAAATAACTCCTAAGGCTTGCTTAAGTGTACTTTGTGGAATCACATCTGACATTTGTGCACTGAAGTCTTCCTTCGGTGTACTGTGCTGTCCACAACTTTCTTTTGAAATCTGAACCACTGTGTATGGAATATATGACTGGGAAGATGCAATATTGGCAGATAGGAAATATAAGATATATATGGCTATAATATAACAGTCTGGGCAAGCAAGAACTAAAGAAGTATTATTTAATAAAATTTATGATGCGATAGATATCTCTAAGAAAATAAAATTCTGGTTATGGCAAAAAGAGTCAGGAGGACGAAATGTTATACTACTCCTTTTTGTTTGGTATATGGATTAAGGAAAGTAATTTAGTTGACAATTTGAATATATTTATTTATTCATCCATTCATTTTTTTTATTTATTTATTTTAGTAATTATTTGAGAATATATTGTTTTTAAATGGATTCACATATGTTTAATTCAATTATATTTTATGTATTAAGAAAAGAAGTGTTGTAATAAAGGACCGCTATAGTTTTTTTCGATAAGTGCCATGGGATCTTTTACATCCACCCGAGCTACCACAAACATATGCAGATGGCCCTCAGTTTAACAGAGTGAGGTATTCAGTGCACATTTGACAAGGACAACACAAAAAGATCCATTGCATTTCACAATGTGGTACATTGGTAGCCATTCTGCATACCATATCTGCAAGGGTGAAATCCACACTCACATGTACTGCAATCTCACAATACAACATAAAGTACAAAAGACATTCTGGGATGAGACAGTCTGTGAAATCAAGATCAGGGAAATTACATCTGATGAGAAAGTTTTCATTGAACAGAAGCTCTCTCATAGTAAACTGTCTGCTGTGATACTGGTGATGACTTAGGTGGTACTGGTGATGACTTACGTGGTATGGTGATGACTTAGGTTGTACTGGTGATGACTTAGGTGGTACTGCTGTTGACTTAGGTGATACTGGTGATGACTTAGGTAGTACTGGTGATGACTTAGGTGGTACTAGTGTTGACTTAGGTGGTGATGACTTAGGTGGCACTGGTGTTGACTTAGGTGACACTGGTGTTGACTTAAGTGGTACTGGTGATGACTTAGGTGGCACTTGTGTTGACTTAGGTGGTAATGGTGATGACTTAGAAGTGGTTTCATAAGATATAAGAAGAACTTAGCTAATTCTTTATGCCACAGTTTAATGTGAGAATATAAAGAATTAACAATGACAGACTGGCAGATCCTGCCTGTACATGTAACTGGTTGGTACTACAGTAATCAGGCAGGTACATGTCAAATGAGTGTTAAATGAAAATGGCAAACTTAGTTTTTTTTAGGCTTGGCTTTACTTCACTCCTGTCCTCTCAGCTGCACTGACACACCCCTACAGTGATGTATAATCTTCTCAGACTTTGCCAGGTACATGCCAGGTAAGAACATCTGTCACAGACAGCCAGTGGTTGGTACATCTTCCTCCAAAGTGACAACATGAGGGATAGAACCCCTGAAATCAGACACTTTCTGATTCAGCCTGTCTTGTATCCTTCATGGCTGCAAAAGGAAAGAGAAAGCTACACTAGCTACTAGCATAGGTTTGGGCCCACTTACATCATGACAAATGACACATAGAATAGACAAGCAAACCAAACAGTGCATTTATCGATCAAAACCAGATCCTTCATAAACATGTTGATGAGTGTTTCATTAATCAAGACAAAATGTACTTCACAGTACAAATAATTTCCCTTGTTTTAGCATTTAACATTTTAGATTGATTTGGCTTCAATATATTTGCATTCTCTATCATTTCATTTATTTTACCAAACTGCACAGTTAGGAAACACCATTGTTTATGTATTGATTACCTCTACTCTGTCCCTTCTCTTCTGATAACTGATTAAACTTAGCTTACTTTACTTTTCATATTACAGCAGTGAATGTGGAATGACTGCAAATGTAATTTATTCTCCTCTGTGTACTCAGCCTCATAGATTTGCCTGAAGTATATTTCCATTAGGACATAGTAAATCAATAGCTGGCAATAAGAGAAAGCAGCAATGCTGTGGATAAACTGTGCCCTTCAGAGCACCCAATTCAAATTAGAGGGCTAAGTTCCTGTCCCCTAAATATAATCATCCACAGGTTGTGTGGATACAGCAAAGTGGCAAAATCTTTTTGACATGGATATGTGTGTGTATGCTGGAACAGATTTTCTTTTCCTTGTTAGTTCATTAAGAAGGCTGTATTTAGAACATTTTTTGAATGTATGTCCAAGAAAATAGCAAACTTTCCATCATAAAAAGTGTGCAAAACTGTAGTCAGAAGATGCAAGCATTCATTTGTGTAAAATACCTGATTTTTTTTCCTTGTGGGCTATGCAACTATACCCTCTGCTACTTAATATAATTGCATAAGAGATCACCATTGCTGACAAAAAGGAAGCAAATAAACAAAAAAGTGATTTCCTTTCTTTAACAAATTTGGAAAGTAAAATAAGAATGAAATATTACTTGAGGTAACGTAATCACTTCTATTACTGCAGGAGAAAAAATAACATTACAATCTAGTTTTCATGGCATATATTTAGCTTGCTTCTTACAGTATGTGTTCATGAGGGTACACATTTCATATTCCAAGACCTAGTGTGAGTCTTGTCATATAAACACAAGGAAAATGAATCCAAATGAGAACATAAAAACAGCAGTTTTATTGAAGAACCCTGGTGCCTCAGCATAAGTCCTCAGGGGGAATAAAAACATAAAGAACATTTACTTTAAATACACAATAAATCAATTAAAATTAAAAAACTAAGCATTAAATGTTTCCAACTTAACTGATTATTTAAACCTTATGATTTTGGTGTGAAACTTCAAAATACAAATGTTTTCCTTACAGAGTAATATTTTTTGCAAACCAGTTCCCATAGTAAAATTCAATTTTACTTGCAATAAAACTTAAATCAATAATGAATCAAAGCAAATAGAATGGCATCAAGAGGAATATTCGGCTCCTGTGCTTTCTGTTTTAAATAATCTCTCTCAGATGTTTACGTATCCTGTCTTTTAGTTTCCTTTGAGTTTGCCAATATAATAAAAGTTTACAAGGGCATTTAAGAACTTAATCAACATCCATAGAATCATAAGAATACATCTCAACAGTATCAACATTAATACCATTAATAGCTGGAAAATTATTTACAATAACTTTACAACAATTGCATCTGCCACAAGGAAAGATGCAAGATTAAGGAAGGACTAACACAGATTTTGACATAAGGAGAATGCACACAAATAACTGTGCATCGATTTATCACCAAGAATTGTACCCTTCCTTTGAGAAATCTTGGGCTTACTAAAAATAAATTGTCTAAGTAAAAGGACTTTCATAAGAGCTGACCAATATTTAATAATAATCTGAACAATTTCACTGGAAAGAACATTGTATTCAGTAAGAAAAAACACATCTTGTTTATCATCCTTGTTATTAAAAGACTAGAATAACCAGAACCCCTACTCTTAAACTACACTAAACCAGAAGACACTTCCCAACAATTATTCATCAAAGTGTCACCAGAACATCCCCTCTTTACAAACATATTAATACGTTGAGTAGCCTCATTCAAAAAAAGCACTTCTATCTGTACATAATCCCCTTACCTCAAGCATCTGACCACAAGGCAATAAACAAAAAAGTACAGGGAGGATGACAACTAGGGCCATGAGAAAACTCAGTAGTGTGAATGAATTCCCAATATATAATCAAAATCCTATTCTCCCATTGCTCCTAATACAGAAAGTGACATCTAAATAACCAATACAGTCCACAGCCACAAGCTTAAATCCATAACTGTTAACACTAAGACTATTAATAAAGTCATTTACATTTTCAAAACCTACATGACACAAAATTCATCTGTGCAGTGATAATAGCTACACACAAAACTTTGATAAAACTTAGAATCATGAATGTCATCATGTGCAAAAGCATCCATCACTAAATTTGAATAAATGGAAGCAAAGAAGGCACCCATAGCAGTAGCAACCTTCTAACTATAAACTTCATTATTAAAGACAAAACAGTTATTAAGAAAACAAAAATCAGTTCAATACACTTTAAAAAGCAATAAAGGGATTGTCACGTAAAAAGCTGAAGATGGTCCTAATACCATCAACCTGCCTAATGGTGGTGTAGAGATTCTGAACATCCTATGGAACCCAGTACATACCAGGTACCCATACGATATTATTCGACTAATCAAGTAAATTTAAAGAATGTTTACAGTAAAAACATGTTTCATCAGATAATGATTTATCACACAACCAACATTCTGAAGTAGAGTACCTTGAATAGAAACAATAGGCACCCAGGCGGATAATCCAAACTCTTACGTATTTTGACTAAACTGCAAAATACTGCTAACCAGTTATTTTCAAAGTAAAGTTCATTATTAACATCATCTCTAGCAAAATATCCCAGAAGAACCCCTTGATCCAATAATCTCTTGAACATGATCTTACTTTCATCAAATTTGCGAAACATATCTTTTCATAACTATTAATGCCACTTAAATGCTTACAGCACATATTACAGTACTGATGAACATTTAAAATAACCAAATAATTAACCTCATGAGTCACCTTAAAAAAGAAATCATGGCATTTTTGCGGACTGCATAAAGCTTGACATTGTGCTCTAGTAAGATTAAAAACTGAAAAATACTCAGATTTCTGCAAATAAATTGACAAAATCAGATGTTACATTTCCACAGAGATCATATCAGCAAATGTCTTTACAGTATCATTTACAAATGGTGGGATAAAAGTGTTTTTTATAGTCAAACAAAACGTATCCTGAGGAAAATAAGCATTACACAATTCATTATCACTCCAGCAAGGAAGCAAAATAAAAAAAAATTTCATAAGAACTAGGATCACTATGAATTAAACAGGGGCCCAGATTCCATAAAGTTCACAGAATCCTGTAAGTGTGCCAAGTTCCATGCAAAAATTGAAGCTAAGGAAGTAATATAAAAAATGAGCCATAATAGGAATCTGTCTAGTTCCAACCTCACCACCAAGTGGTTTTAGTTAAAAGGCAGTCTTTTTATGTGTTTGTTATGCTTTTTTAAATCCCTGAATTTGGAATGTGGGTTGCAAATAGATAGGTAGTGTCTTCCTTAACCAGGAATTAGTTTGACCTAATCAGTTGTTGTTTGTGGGGGTGGGTACTTGCTATTCTAAACTGCACTTTTTACAGCCCTGTTTATATTATTTGCCTTGAGCAGGCTGGTTTAAAATTAAATAATATGTATATTTTCCACACCTATTTCTAAGTGTATAAAAGCTGATATGTTTAACATTGTAAAATATTTCAGATTTTTGTTACTGAGGACCGCTTGTCTGTGATGAATAAAGGCTTGTTGCTTTGGAACACTACCTGGGTTTCATGATTTTTGGGAATTGTTGTGACTGTGCTCATCAATGAAGATTTAAGCCCACTATATTTTTTTGTTTTTTTAACCAAGTACTGTAGAAACATGCCTCAACCTGTGGAGAATAACTCAGCTCAAAGCAGATATAAACAGTGATATTAGTACAACAGAAGCAGTCATGTCAAAGCCGTATGCCAAGAAAACTTGTTCATGATGTAAAATACATATGTGCATTACCAATGCACACCTGCAGAAATTGCTTTCACTAACAGGTTTAAAGTACTAAAGGAAGAGAAATGTGCATCAGTTGTTACTTCTGAATGGTGACAAATGTCCGCAAAAAATTTACGGATATAGTTGTAATTCGTAGATGGACATATATAAATGTACCCATCACAATCTGCAGAATCTGATATAATCTGTAAAATTTCTAACAAAAAAAATGAATTAAGTGGGGAAGGGCAATCATGACCACATTGCCATGGTTAACAGTAGCTAACAATGGGTGCAGGACATGTGTGGGGAATACAAGTAACATACACACACACACACACACACACACACACACACACACACACACACACACACACACACACACACACACACAAGGAAATAGGAGAATAAAAAAACAGGTGTGGGGTGAGAGTGAAGAAGAGGAACACACAAGATGTATGATGGAATAGGAAGGTCAGGGGGACAGTCAGAGTGGTATAGGCAATATATATATTTTTTTGGTGGAAATAGGGGCCTTTATTTGGAGACTAGAAGGAACAGAAAAGACACAGAATGTGGAGGAGGGAAAACCAGCAGGTATAAATGTATAACAAATATCACAAGACATGGCAGACAAAGGTCAGAAATACAAATAGAGGTATGGTATGCAGACAGCACACATGCAGACTGTACAAGGGTGAAGGAAAATTGACAAACAAGGTAAGGATGCATACCAGCCATAGTGCAACTCAAAAATACATATGTACCAATGCACAAATCATTGCTGAGATGTTGAAAATTGTGTGACAGTCATACCAGAATGAATATGACTGATGGTAGTTGTGTGTTGGACAACTCTAAATGGGGAGGGGACTTCTTTAGATGACCGAAAGCCCATAAAGTGGAACATAATTCTACCGAGATGAAAATAGCGAAACTTAAAATGCCAAACCGCATCATTTTTCCCAGGGCAAGTAAACACTTGCCCAAAACTACACTAAAACATACCGTACTATCTGAAATCCCCCTAGGTGAGGGGTTACACACCCAAACCCCCCAACTATATATATATATATATATATATATATATATATATATATATATATATATATATATATCTATATAATATATCTATATCTATATATATATATATATATATATATATATATATATTATCTATATATATATATATATATATATATATATATATATATATATATGTGCCAACTCTGGAGTCACACCACACTGGGGAAAAGGGCATATTTTCCCACAGTGGGCAAGTGTTTACTTGTTCTGGGAAAAACTATGCGTTTCTGCATTTTCAGTTTCGTTATTTTTGTCTCAGCAAAATAATGTTCAACTTTATGGACTTTCGCTCATCTAAAGTAGACCCATGGGGAATGACATCATTGCAATACACAATGGATATAAAATATAATCATCCACTAGGCTATCAGCAGTGCAAGTACAAACCAAGCAACAGCAAGGATGAGCAAATGCAGGAGCAGACAAGTGGAGGGCAGAGTAAACCTTCAACTCCGCATGCGAAAGGTGGTAAGGTGTGGATTATGTAACTTACTGTAGACATCTAGTAACTGGCATCGGACATTTGCAACCCTCTGATGAAGATCCTCTTTGTGGTTCCAATGTAGGTCATCGTAGTGGTGATGGGCCTGCATGCCAGTCCAATAGATCCCAGTCCATCTGCGGTGCTCTGTTACAATCATGTTTCATATGTCAATCTTTGAGGAGTTCCTGAGACATGCTTGATACCCTGCTCATGTCCAGCATAGACAGTGAGCATTTGCATGGTCTCCTACTCCTCCACTGTCCAGTTCAGCTCCCAGGCATGCCAAAACCTCCTGTCAGTCGACAATCTCCCTACTACAGTTGAAAGTTGTTAAAACAAAAAAGACTTCCAAAAAATATTAACTGAGGTCCCACTCAGTTTGCAGGTTTCAATGGTATAAGCAGTAAAAGTAGTAATATTACATTTTAAAGTTTGTGCTTCTAGGATGGTAGCAGGGCATTAGCCATGTGTTACAGATATTCCCATTTAATGATACCTATTGGGTAGTTGCACTGAGCACCTTACACTTACACCGAGCTATTGGTTAATGTGCCGAGTTTTGAGAACATACAAGAATGTTCATGAAAGGAATTCCAAAACATTGAATGCCAAAGAACCTCATTAATTATGTATGGCACAAATGATACTTAAAAGCTGTGTGCACAGCTAAACTCACTCTAAGGTATAGCTGATTGACAACTAGCTTTAAAAGGTAAGCCATCACTTGCTGGCATTGTTATGGTGGAAAACAATACTATTATCACATATCTATGTTATTATTCCCTATAAATCAATGGAAACATATTTTCATGCATTTGTTTTTTGAAACTCTCTGCATTACAATTTGTCTGTTACATAAAGGAGAGGAATAGAATTAAACAATATGCATACATATGAGTAAATGTCCATCAGTGACAAGGAGAGTTTCCCCATATGCATTTGTATGGCTAAAAGGGAAACATTGTTTTCTATTGTTTTATATATATAAAAAAATTGCATTCTATTCATCTGCTTTTACTGTATTTGTGTTTCTTTCTACTTTATTACTAGTGGCATTGACTACAACTCTGATCTGAGATATATAACAATACGTATCCTTTTCTGTGCATTTAAAGAGGTTTTTTTTTATTGTATCTGCTTTAATTTCTGATAAAAAAACAAAAAATATACTTATTTCCCGCCTTTCTAAGCTAGTATAGTCCAGTTTTCAGGTTAAGTGCTGAATTCAAGGCTGTGTTACAAATCTCTGTGTTTGCCCATACCTTACCTGGATAGAAGGACGTTTCTCTGCTCACCTGTGACAGAGGGAAGCTTTGAGCAGCCTATCTGTCCCTGGAGGAGTGGTTTCAGCCCAGAAATTAGTAGTTTATTGGCCATTTTGGGCTAATTTCTATCTCTTTCATTTCCCTGCTATAAATACCGCATTTGCCCGGTTTTGCACGGCAGGCAGCGTGGTTAGCTAGGGTATAACTATCCCTGCCTCCACAAAGTCTCCTCTTCAATTTTTCCCTTGGAACTAGACAAACTTTCAACTTAAGCACTCAAGCCATTCATTTCTCAGCCCAGCACTTCCTCAAAACTCATAGCAAGCACTTATAAACCCTAGCACTAGACCCTCCTATACTGTACAAAAGGGCAAGGCTCTCTATTCAACCTTAACAGCCATTCAGTAAAACAGTTCACTGTACCTATCCAGGCAGGTCCAAAGGGCAGTTTCAGGTGTACTCTCCAATCTATCTGGTGAATCTGGGCATTTTGAGGCAATGTTACAACTGCTTCATGTACTCAGACAACCTTCTCCTCCTACCACCAAACACTAATACATGTGAGAGATGCAATTATACAGACAAACTGGAGGCTAAGCTCTCTCAACTCAAGGCTGGATCAGACAGTCAAGAGGAGAAGGGAAATACTTGCATCACACCACCAGTATCATATAGACCCATTAAACCAGCACCAGCAAAAAACATACATAAATACACGAAAACATACTTGGAGGCTCTAAATAAAAATCTGCAAAAGCAACAGAGACCTCCAAAGCAGACATCCAAGCAACCTCCACCCCCCCCCAACACAAATCATGAAACACATACTTCACAAAACCAGTGTGCCATGCAATCACAGCCCTTAAGGCAAAATAACATACCCAACATACTAGTAATAGGTGACTCTATAGTCAGGCACACTGACATCCCACTCACTAGGCTGAATAAGGAGAAGGTTACTGTTAGCTGCCTGTCGGGTACCAGGATCCACCACATAACACAAGTTCTCAGGTCACTCCAGAACAAGCACAAATATGACTCTGTCATTGTCCATGTTGGTGTGAATGACCTGAGCCATTCCTCCCTGTACTACATGAAAAGAGACATGGAAGAGCTCTCTGATCTTGTAGCCTAGGCCAGTATGACCCTGACCCTGAGTAGCATCCTGCCCTCACCAAGAATGATACCACAGTATAAAGAAAAAATTATCAATTTCAACAATTGGCTAAGTTTCTGGTGTCATTCAAAGGGGATCCAGTGTCTGTCCACCTGGGATGACATGCTCGACAAGCCACGCTGCTTCGCTAGAGATGGCTTGCACCTGTCACCCTTAGGCTTTCAAATACTGGCCAAGGCTCTTGCCACCCCCATAGTGCCTTTTTTAGACAAGGCTCAAAAGACATACCCACCACCATAAATAGCACAAGTAACAAAAAACTGAGGGTAATGCTACTCAATGCCAGAAGTCTAAACCTCAAAATGCATGCACTCAAGGCACTCCTCAGTATGGAGAAAATCGATATATGTGCAGCAACAGACACCTGGTTTAAGGCTCCAGAGAGCACCCCAGCACTACCAGGCTACAACTCATACCATACATTTCGACCACAGAACCCGGAACGAAATACAAAAGGCATGGGCGTATCCATATTCATCAAGGATACCCACACCTCCAGGTTAGTGGCACAGCCCGATGCTTCAGAGATCATCCACGTGCAACAAACAATGGGCAGAACTGCAATTCAAATTGTAGCTTGCTACAGATCACCCACCATGTCCCAGGACCCCCATTCCACATTTCTGGAAACACTAGGAAATATAAAGGTCTTATCAAACACCCTAATATTAGGTGATTTCAATCACTCAAACATTAATTGGGAGAACTACTCAAGTACTAACTCCCTTGCCCAACATTTCCTAGAATTTATAAACTCAAATGCCCTGGATTAACTGGTCAACACTTCCTCTAAAGGTGACAACATATTGGACCTGGTCATCACCAACATGGGTGACCGGTGCTTCACACTGGAGGTCAACCCCTCACTGGTTAGATCTGACCATAAACAAATTACTTTGGATATCCACATTCTGCCCCCACCCCCAGAAAAGGAAACTACTGTGAAAAACTTTTCAAAAGCAAACTTCACATTACTTAAGACCACGGTGGAAAGTTTCAAAGCCCCCATGCTAAAAGATAACATTGTCCAAACTGCAAAATCCTTTACTAATGCATTCTACGGGCACCTACAAAAATGCATGGATCGTGCTGTCCCAAGCAAAACCAAGACTCACTCCTCCAAAAAAAGGAAACCAGCCTGGTAGACTCCTGTCATAAACAAGCTATAAACTAGAAGGAGGAAACTAGTGCAGAAAAGAGTAAAATCCCAAGAAGGGAAGACATCCCTGATCAGTATCAGCAAGAAACTACTATCCCTCATAAAATCATCCAAGGCGAGCGTTGAAAGAAAAACTGCCAAGGATTCCAAAGATAACCACAAGGCATTCTTTAGCTATGCCAAGAATCTAAGAGGCAATGCTCAGATCTGCTCGGAGTTAGTGCAGAATGGTACAAAATACACTGAACCGACCGATATTGCCAACATCCTGGCAGACAGGTTCAGCGCAAACTTCACTCCCCTCTCACCCCACAAAAGGGCTCATAACCATACCAGAAGAATGTAGAGCTCCTGAATCACAGACACTCAGGTTAAAACAGCCCTCTCCAAAGCCAGAAACACAGCATCAATGGGACCAGACAGAGTCCCAGGCTGCATCCTACATGAGCTCAAAGATGAACTAACCTCTCACCTAAACACACTGTTCAAACTCAGCCTCTCCAACAGGCTACATACCCATAGAGTGGCGCACAGCAACTGTTATTCTGCTCCACAAAGGTGGAGTCACAACAGATCCCGGGAACTATCGCCCTATATGCCTGACTAGCTTGGTCTGCAAAGCTATGGCACGCATCATCATGGAACTCATTAACAGAGACATTGGGAGCCTCCAAACACTGGACCCTACCCAATTCGGCTTTAAGGGCAGATCATGCCTCCTAAACCTGGTGGACTTTTTTGAGACAGTTACCGAGGCTATAGACGAGGGAAAGGTGGTACACCCTGCCTACCTAGACCTCGCAAAGGCCTTTGACACCATTCCCCATTCTGGTATTATAGACAAGCTCACCAGCCTGAACATAAACCCCTATGTCACAAGATGGGTTGCTAACAGGCTCATGGACAGAACCCACATGGTAAGAGTTGTGGGAGCTAGGTCTGACTCTAAACCAGTTACAAGTGGCATTTCCCAGAGCTCAGTCCTAGGACCCCTCATGTTCGGCATATACTTCTCAGAGGTACAGGCAAGCACAGGAGGACTATGGCTGACCAAGTTCGCAGACAACTGCAAACTAGGGGCTATAATTGACTCTCTGTCTGACACAGACATCCTCCAAAAGGGTCTCACTGAGACGGACACCTGGTGTCAAAATCATGGCCTCAATCCAAATGCCAAAAAGTGCATAGTCATCCCCTTTGGAAAAAACAAAGTACCCATGAACTACCACATAGGTGGAAGTCCCCTAAATACGGAAGACGTAATAAGGGATCTGGGGACCCAAGTAGATAGTAACCTCTCCTTTGATAATCATATTGCCAAAGTGGTTAGAAAAATCCTTCTACGTGGCACACCTTATCACAAAAGAGTTTGCATCCAGATCAAAAGAGGTCATTGTGCCCCTCTACTCATCACTCATCAGACCCATCATAGAGTACAATGCTCCATTTGGGATGTATCTTACAAGACACCTGCAACAGCTGGAAAGACCACAGAAGTACTTCACCAAGAGGATCACTGGCCTCAAACAGATGCCCTATGCAGCTCAACTGAAGAAACTCCAGCTGTACTCGGTTGCATACCGCCTACTCAGAGGTGATCTCTGCCTGACATACAAGGCCATGTCCAACCCAGAACTGATCGACATGCTCCATGTAAAGAAAAGCTTATCCCCTCAAGCCACACGGTCTAGGGATCTAAACCTCCCCACAACAATAAATAGGACATGCTGGAGGGATAGATTCCTGTCACATAGACTTCCCATACTTTGGAACAAGATTCCAATCTACATTAGGCAGAGCTCCTTGCTAACACTCTTCAAGAGAAACCTTGACGAGTGGATGGGAAACAGAAAGTTTACCCTGGGGATCACTTCAGTGGCTCTGCTGGATAGAGGCAAAGGGAACTAATCTAAGGGGGCGGTGAAAGCCAACACATTCTGGCTAGGCTTATAAATGCCTTCGGGCAGATAGCCTAGTACCTACCTATGAACCTATGAACCTATCCCTGGGGAACTGCAGACATGGAAGAAATTAAAATATACCCATAGTTATTTCAGAATAATCAGTAACGCCTGTCATACCTTTACAGAAACTGACTTCTTATGGGGATTTCCACAAGCTGTATGTTCAGTGACTGATTCATAGATGCTTTCTGATGTTTAATAATGTAGTATGTAGTAGCAGTAGTTGTGAGTACATTCAGTCAGATAGAGAAAGCATTAAGATGGCTTTGAACGTATGCTGCTTCTTGTGGTGATATGTAGCCATGACTAAATAACAGTTCGTTTTAATATGCTAATGTTTTTCTTCCCTGTTTGTGTATCAATTCCAGTATGCATATTGCACACCATATAATGGCATTAACATTTTTTATGATATATGTCACTAACTGCAATAATATATGAGATGCATCCTACATTCTTAAGGCAGACAGGCTGTTTGTGTTTGGATGTGCATGTAACTGTGGCAACAGCATTACTATAGTACTGGGTTTATGGTACATTGATTATGTGTTTGGCTCTTTTTTGTTGTAATATCCCCTGACATGGGTTCAAATCTTACCTCTGCCCATATGGCCTGTACAAAAATGTTGGATGGATTGATAGATGTCCTGATGTTGTTTGGCCATATGGATTACCTATTCAGACATGTTCATTCTGATTATCTGTACATAACAGTGTTATACATGACACAGATTGTTTTGCATAGCTATGCATTGTAAATGATAGACGAGCCATTCAATTGACATGCTTTTAACAATATCATGAAAATATGTGAGCCCCTCTATAAACTCTAAGATGTGCATAACACCCTGTCTTCCAGGTGTTGATTGTGTCAGCATGGCCACAACCTTCTGGGATGGACAGGCAATACTGTGTGGAGGAATCAAGTGAGGACAGATCTGCCAAACATGATCAGTGCTGTGGTTTGTCACAATAGATCCAAGAAAGCCTGTTGGTGACATTGTTCTTACATGATCCTCCCTGCAGTCAATATACTCCGCTGCTATGAGGGGTGAGGAATGCCACTGAGGTGGGCCACCCTTGCCTCCCCCGGATGAGATAATGATGTTCCTGGCCTCACATCATACCACCAGCTGGGAGCATCAGATACCCAGGAGAGGTACTGAAGCGGGTGTTTCAAGACATACAGGTATGTCCTACATTTGCAAACACTGCAGCATACACCATTTCTTGTTAAAGGACATCAATTCACAGTTAGTACTGAATTATTATATTTGTGCTCCAGCAACAGAAGTACGCCATGAACATGAAAGCAAACTTAATGTGGATGCAGAACATTAAGTGCTATAGCCTATCTTACTAACACAGTACATACATAACACTCTCAGCAACATACTTGATGCTGTGCTTTTCAGTTGCACAGGTCCCTCAGTATATGCGCACACATGTCCTACTTTATTTGTGTGATCCATTGCTGTTCTGTGCCTCTGCCTCCTGTCATGACTGTGGAGTATACTCACATGTTAATGTTTGTGTGCTGTTTTAACCTACAGATTTATCATCATAAGACATGGGCGAGGAAACTGCATGTACAGACAAACCAGGTAAGGTTGTTCATCTAGCTGATATTATGCAGCACTGTTTAGCACACCTGTGATCTAGGATAGTCATGATGTCTTGTTCCCTACACAGGTACATCTGGCCAACATGTGCACCGTTTGTCACATAAGTGTCTCCATATCCTGTTAGTATGATCCATAGTCTTTGTTCGCCTTTGCCTCCTCTTATGACTTTGGGTACACTCATATGTTGATGTTTGTGTACCTTGTAATATTTCAGGATCCACAGTATGACAGATGATATAGTCCCCAAAAACAGGAAGGATGTACCTGGTAAGGCAATGTATCTGTTTGCTGCATTTCACTGTTGATAATCCCATCTGTGGCCTTCATTTCTACTGTGGTCTTGTTCATCTGCCTATGACACCTTCTATCCAGACATCATCCTAACCCATTCAGTATCTAGATTATCTCCTGTGTGTTATACCTCTTTTGGAATGCTACATGATGCCTGATATATTCTTAATGATGATTTGCAAATGTCTGTCTTTTCACATGACAGTGACATTTCAACCCTCACCTCCTACAGTTGAGTCACAGGAGGAGATGTCAAGTAGGCTTTAGAATTTGTATTGACCTCATCTGTCATATTTTTTGATATGTGAATTACATGTTGTATCACTGTTATATAGGGTCCCTGAACCACTCACAATGTGCTCACACATCTGCTGTTGGTCCCTCCACTCTATGAGTCCAACAATCATGTCCAGACTGCCACATTGCAGTACTGCTCCTACCCACACTGTATTTGGTACAGCACTATGGTCCAAGTGCTTCCGGACATAGCAGGAGCAGCCAGGACCATGGTATGAGCTATTAGCGTGGGCGCCCCAGACTGTGTTAGAGTAGCACTGACAGCTGATCCACTGTGTGTCCTGTTGTGTTATTTCGACCCTGTGACAATGATGAGTGCTGTACTGACCACTGACAATTAATCTGTAGGTGGTTTTTCAAATGTCTGATGCTACAGGATTTTTCTGATCATTTATCTGACCTTGGTGACTACCTTCAAATTGTGATATGTAGCATTTATTTGTCATTGGTATATGTTAGTACAGATTTTGATGACAGTAATTTAATATGTGACTTTATGCCTCTATGTTTACATAACTTGCTAGTTGACATATAACACATATTTACATGGTTAACAGCATGCTACCTTTGTCATTCAACATTGATTGCTACATTACACATTTCTTTGCTGTCTGTCATTCCTGCATGCACAAGTATGCCTTTGTATGCATACTTGTGTCACTTATGGCATTATAATATAGCACAGCATGTCTCACCCTCAGCACTCACTGCACTTCTGTGGACCTATTTCTATTTTCAGTCCCCATGCTGACATGTAGTTCCCATGTGTGCCTTCCCATATCTGACTAATTCCACACACAAATATATGTTGCTGTATCCTGCAATACTGATGCATGTTCCACATGTGTTGTGTAACCACTGTCATTGATGCTGTGCATGTTTGCACATATTATTACCTGTTACTGAGTTATGTTGCAGCAATAACCTGTGCATCCAAGCATTGACTTCTGTGTGACATCCCATACCAGGTATAGAATGTGGTGCTTGTTTGTGATTATTTTTTTTTTTGGATGGTCTTTTTGATGTTTGTAGTTACTCATGCTGCTGTAAGTTTTTTACTATGTTGTAGCACACTGTTACACATACCACAATGCTGCGTGTGATGCATCAATGATAGTGTACAGCCCCTGTTTTGGGGTATGTTTCTGCTAATATATTACCATAAACTTCATGGGCCAAAATGTCTTGTGTTAATGACTATTTTACAGGTAACTTTCCATGCTAGTTATCTGTATAATGATATTATACCTGTCAAATGACACCTTCTGTTGTGCACACCTCCTGAGCCTCACACATTTGCCTATGTGGTTCTCTTTGGTAATGTACCTTGCAGAGAGTCTGCCTGTGTTGATATTTCCTCTGAATGTCATACATATGTTCTTAGTGGTATACCTTATGCTTCTGTTATGTATTATGTTCAGTGTGGACAACTAATGGTTTCTTTCCATTAGTTATGCTCTGTGTTGTTGTTGTTGGGCAACATGTGAACATCACTGTTTAGTCTGTGTACATTTGTACCTGTTGCTTGTCATGACTCAAAGGTGTGTCAGACACTGCCATTTTAGCTGAGCTAGGACATATGGCTGCATCGTCCATCACCCACATCTATTTCTTCTGGCCTGTGTCCTGCTCTGTGTTCTTGGTGTTGTCACCCACACCTGCAGCTAGCAAGCCACCATGTTTTACTATTATCATGTTGTACAGCATGGTACATGTGGTAACTGTCTGTGAAGTCTTCTCTGGTGTGTATTGTAGTGCACCCCTGGATACATTCAGGTATGTAAATCTTGCTTTCAGCATGCTAAACACATGTTTGATGGTGTTATATGTTATAGTCTTCACTCTGTTGTATGCATCCTCAGTAGGGGTTAATGGGGATCTGTATAGCGTCATTAGCCAAGGCTCCAATGGATAACCACTGTCATCTGTTTGTAGGAAGGGGATAACACATATGTTGCCCTAATGCTTAATGTTGGAAGGTCTAGATTCTGCCTACATCACAGCTATGGTCCTCTGCTTACTGAATAATAGTCCCCCAGGGATTTCAGACTGACTCTTAGACCACTCTCCCTCCATATTGCAGTTCATGCACACTACCAGGGTTACTTACCATGTTATTAGTAATGAGGCCATCTGCTGAGCACACCACCTGACAATTGAGCGATGGTCACCCCTTTCTCTTGATGTACTGTTCAGCATCGGGTACAGCTTGGGTTTTAATTGGGATGTGGGTGCGGTCTATTGCACTGAGGGCATAGGGAAGTTCCATAGCAAACTACTATGGCATGGCAGTTCTGTGCTCTATGACTGTTATTGGGTAAGTGGAAATGTGAGAGGATGTGACTGGCAGTTGTCTAGGACATTACTACCGCATCTCCCATATGCCACGGAAATGTCTCAGAGGCCAGTATACCTAGACTCAGGCATACTTTTGTTTCTACCAGTACTGGGCTACCTAACAGACTATGCACATACATGTGGGATGCATACGTCCTGTACACATCCTGCACCAGCTCTCTGTCTAGCTGTATCTATATATTATTTCCTGTTCAGAGAGCTTAACTGTAGCCTGGCTCGGTGTCTAGTTGGCTTCCTTCTACGAGACACATTAAGTAAGGTTTGCAGATTCAGCAGAATTCCCTAAGATTATGCAGAATATGGCAGTGTTCAGATAAAGCATATATGGCCCCTGCTGAGTGCTTTCAGAAAGTTGTTGAAGAAGTACTTCGCTACATTTATATGGCAATGGGCTCGCCCATTGTATTTTGGAATATGGCAGGCATGTGTAGAGTCTGTAAATATCCTACCCTAAATAAATAATTATTGGGTCTTGTTTTAGCATATGTTATGGAATTTTATCCAGGGATCCAGACTGATTTACATTTTTTTTCATTCTGATTAGATCTGTCCTGTCTGCTAAACCCGAGCATGAAATTGGTGCCTATAGCATTTACAGAGATGCATGATATTAAGATTGGTTTGTTTAATTTTTGTTGTAAATTACATTTAATTGTTTATTGGGCATTTAAAGGTGATGGTAATCAACATCATATCAACTCTCTTTGGGCCGGATTCTAAAAGAAAGTTGCGGACAGAGTAGCTTGCAGAAGGAAGGCATCATTGCATCAGCAGCAGATGCAATTCCAATGATATTAACAACATCTGAAAAACATACATTTTTCTTCTTATCATTTTCTGTAGCATTTTGTTGCATTGATAGAAACCTTTTCTTTCATTGGAAATGTGGCATTTTCATCCTCTATTTCCTCAAAAACTTCTCATGTCATTATTTTGATGCCACTCATTCGGCAACACAACACCCTGGTTCTGTGCACAGGGCTCTATGTTAAAATTACAGACAGTTCCACTAAAGGATCTGTCAGCAGAAACAGAACCATCAATCACAATGGTAGAACCTTGACACGGATTGGACAAACTTGAAACACATGAATTCATTTTGCATTTCCACAGAAATGCTTGTTCACCATTAGAATTCAAAATGTCCCTCTGTACTTTTTCTTTTTACATTGGATCAATCTGACTCAAAAACGTTTAGCATGAGTATGATAATTTTGTCCACATTAGCTGCAGTAAACTGCGCCTTTTGCTTCAGAATTCAGAGTTCAAATCTCACTCTCCAACTTCTGTTTCAGAGTGTCTCTCTCTAGCAAAAGTAGTAGTAGCCATGTTAATCCACCTAATTGCAAAACATTTTTCAAAATCAATAGTCATATCAAAAGGAGCTGACAGAGTTTTGAAACCCCATAAGCCATGGCATGCAAGGTTCAACTCTTACTATTTTTTCAAAGAGAATATATTAAAATATAGCCTTGACTCGTTAAGCAACAACGTTTCACGTTTGTCATGAGTCTCCTTCATAGCAGGAGTAGAATATAATGAAAGTAATGCATGCAGAGAAGGAAACTATAGCAGCATTCTGTCTATCTCTATCACCATAATATGCTGCCAAAAACGAATCTTCTGTTTGAAGAGAGTTAACACCAACACCCAAACAATTGACAGTATTTTCTGAACAATCACCATTAACACCAAAATTGGTGCAAACAGAAGCATTCCTCAAACATCTAGGCAAATCAGCACTAGAAAAACTGCTGTTGTCAGAAAACGGTACTTACGTATTATCGCAACCAGATTTTGCGATACTATCTACTTTATAGACGTTTAGTAAGCAAGTGAAAAAGAAATGTATTACGGAAGGGTAAAGTGTTCAAAAGTATTCTGGGATATTGGTAGTGCTTCTTTTGGCAATTATCACATTTAATTTTTATGATTTGTAGGTAGCGTGCTGTAAAAACATTGAGCGTTGAGTTCAGCGCTAAGAGTGGTTGCGTGTCTAAGTTTATTGGTTTGAAAGCA
Organism: Protopterus annectens; assembly: GCF_019279795.1. Lineage (NCBI taxonomy): Eukaryota > Metazoa > Chordata > Ceratodontiformes > Protopteridae > Protopterus > Protopterus annectens. The sequence continues at coordinate 917,703,091 of NC_056746.1, read as the reverse complement.
CTGTGGGACTTGGCGTACGATATGTAAGTTGCTTTCATATTTGAAGACACACATTGATTCATGTATGAACACTACACATCTTTTCCATTGACATACCAGGTGACATACATGTCCTTATTACCAAAAAAAATGTAGAATCCCACATGTGAGTAGCTCTGCTTGTAATACTGCATGACAGGCTTTGTGTTTGCCAGAAAGAGAGCATCCAATTCAAGCGTGCGTGTGTGTAATGCACGTAAAACTGGAAGTCTGTTTCTTGAAAAGTCTGACAGCCTGAATGTACTGCAAACTTTTTTTTTTTGCAATAACGACTTCAAAAAAAACACCGAACAGTGTTTTCTGAAGTCATTTCTATTCCAGGAAGCGAATTTCGCAACCCCGAAAATCTGGTTGCGATAATACGTAAGTAGCCAGAAAACATGACACACAACCACAATGAAAACTAATCCAAACAACATAAAAACAGCAGCTGTATTGAAGAACTCTGGCATCTCATCAGGAAGCCTTCAGGGAAAATAACAACATAAAGAGTATTGACTTTAAGTAAATAATAAATCAATTAAACAATTAACCAATCAAATGTTTCCAGCTTAATTCACTAATCAAACCATACTGCCTTTTTTAGCACATTTGGAAAGTAAAATAAAAAATAATATTACTTGAAGTTTGTGAGTCATTACCACAGAAGAAAAATTACAATTATAAACTGGGCTTTATGGCATATATTTAGTTTGCTTCTTATATGTGTTTATAAGGGTTTACATTAGATAGTCCAAGACAGTGTGAGTCCTGCAATAGTGAGACTGAATGAGCACACATACTAAATCTACAATTGCCATTTTTTTTAATATATCCCTTTCTCCATGATAGGACAATTTTGGAGTTGGTATAAATAAATCTGGGAGGTGTGGGGGTTTATCCCTGTAAAAAAACAACTTTACAGGCAAACGGCAATGTTCTATAGTCACTGTTGTCTTGTATTTTCATAAATATTATTTTGTAATTTCAGGTCTCGCACTTATGAGTCTAGGAATTCCAATATGGAGCCATTTGTGAGATTTGCAGATGAAACAAAGAGATCAAAATGTCGTTAGACAGGAGCAGCTTACCCTGTGTTTTTGGATGTTTAAAGATTTCTAGTAATATGACGTTGCATTTTCATTTCATAATTACACCTAGACATGTTTATTGTATCTCATTAGTTACAATAACTGCACTAGTAAAATAACCATATAAAAAAACTTTGCTAGAATCTCCTTGTGTTTTGACTGAGTGTGCTTCTCAGCTGATAAGTATATTTTGGCACTTTTTAACTGTTCAGAGTTGAATAAAACAAATTTTGAATTCAGCCCAGAATACAGTTTGAATAAATTGCATTTATTTAAACTTTATTTGCTTTAATATTGCTACACACTCAAGTGTACTAGCTTGCACTGCACTTGAATTGTTTTTAGCACTGTTCTAGTATAAAAAAAAATCTGAGCTTGTTTCCTGCCTTTCCTGTAACTTCGTCTAGTCCACATACAGATTTGCTGTATCCAGGACTGTTTGTAAGCTTCTGAGTGCCCAAGCCTTTCTGTGTTGGAGGGAAGCCTTCTAGCTTATCAGTAGGAGTGGTAAGCAATAGGAAGTCTATATACCACAAGAGTGGTTTCTGGCCCAGAAATTATAGCTTATTGGCCGTTTGGCCAGTTTTTCCATCTCTTTAAACCTTCTGGTTTAGAAGCCCACGCTTGTGCTTGTTTCCCACCTTTCCTGTAACTAATCTAGTCCAGATACAGATTTGCTGTATCCAGGACTGTTTCTAAGCTTCTGAGCCCCCCAAGCATTTCTGTATTGGAGGGAAGTCTTCTAGCTTATAAGTGGGAGTTGTAAACACCAAGTAGCCTACCAACGACGAGAGGAGAGGTTTCTGGCCCAGAAATTATAGTTTATTGGCCATTGGGCAGTTTTTTCCATCACTTTAAACTTCTGGTTTAAAAGGCCGCATTTGCGCTTGTTTCCCACCTTTCCTGTACCTAGTCTAGAACAGATATAGATTGGCAGTATCCCCGACTGTTTGTAAGCTTTTGAGCCCCCAAAGCCTTTCTGTGTCGGAGGGAAGCCTTCTAGCTTGTCAGTGGGGGTGGTAGGCACTAGGTAGCCTATCTATCACAAGAGGAGTGGTTTCTGGCCCAGAAATTGTAGTTTCTTGGTCATTTGGGCAGTTTTTCCATGTCTTTCAACTTCCTGGTCCAAAAGCCTGTGTTTGTGCTTTTCCCGCCTTTCCTGTAACTAGTCTAGTCCAGATACAGATTTGCTGTATCCAGGACTGTATATAAGATTCTGAGCCCCTCAAGCCTATCTGTGTTGAAGGGAAGTCTTCTAGCTTATCAGTGGGAGTGGTAAGCACTAGGTAGCCTATCTACCACAAGAGGAGTGGTTACTGGCCCAGAAAGTGAAGTTTATTGGTCTTCTGGGCATTTTTTTCCATCACTTTCAACTTCTGCTTTAAAAGGCCACATTTCCACTTGTTTCCCACCTTTCCAGTAACTAGTCTAGTCCAGATACAGATTTGCTGTATCCAGGACTGTATGTAAACTTCTGAGCCCTCCAAGCCTGTCTGTGTTGGAGGGAAGCCTTCTAGCTTATCAGTTGGAGTGGTAAGCACTAGGTAGCCTATCTACCATAAGAGGAGTGGTTACTGGCCCAGAAAGTGAAGTTTATTGACCGTGTGGGCAGTTTTTTCCATCTCTTTCAACTTCTGGTTTAAAAGCCCACATTTGCGCTTGTTTCCCACCTTTAGTGTAACTAGTCTAGTCCAGATACAGATTTGCTGTATCCAGGACTGTTTGTAAGCTTCTGAGCCCCTCAAGCCTTTCCGGGTTAGAGGGTAGCCTTCTAGTTTGTCAGTGGGAGTGGTAAGCACTAGGTAGCCTATCTACCACAAGAGGAGTGGTTTCTGGACCAGAAATTGTAGTTTATTGTCCATTTGGGCAGTTTTTCCATCTCTCAACTTTCTAGTTTAAAAGCCCACGTTTGCGCTTGTTTCCCACCTTTCTTGTAACTAGTCTAGTTCAGATACAGATTTGCTGTATCCAGGACTGTTTGTAGCTTCTGAGTGGTGCCAAAGTCTGCTCTTCAGTTTTTCCCTTAAACCTGCTAGTTTTTTCCTCTCCTGCACTTTTACTAGCTTATCAGTCTAGCACTTTACCAGATTTCTTGTAGCAATTATTGTAGCACACAAAAGTGCTACCAGCACTAAATGTTCTAAAAGGAAACAGCTCCAGTACTTGTTATTAATACCCACTCATCCAGGCATGTCTAAAGGTCAGTTCCCTCTGCTTTCTCCTGTTAACCTGGTGAACTTGGGTATCCTGAGGCAATGTAGAAACTGCCTCATGTATACCGACAACCCTCTCCTCTTACCTCCCAGCACTCAGACTTGTGAGAGATGCACTTATATATCCAAACTGAAAGCCACGCACTCTTCAGCCAAGACCAGAATAGCTGGCAAGAGGAGAAGGTCAACACTTGCACCACACCACATAGAACACATAACCCTCCAGAACACACACCAGCACTGCCTTCACATAAAAACATAAACCACACATCCACCTTTGCGGATTCTCTCAATGAAAATCTACCCAAACAGCAGAGACCTCAAAGGCAGAAATACACTCGACCACCACAACACAACACTAATCACAAGACACATAACTCTCCTAAACAGTGTGCCACTCAACCAAAGCCCCTAAGGCAGAACAGCATGCCCAACACAGTAGTCATAGGCAACTCGATAGTGAGGCACACTGATGTCCCACTCAATAGGTTGAATAAGGAGAAAGTAACAGTCAGCTGCTTGTCAGGTGCCAGGATCCACCACATAATGCACGCATTTAGGTCTCTCAACAACAGGTACAAATATGACTCTGTCATTGTACATGTGGGTGTGAATGACCTGAGATGTACCTCCCTGGACTACATGAAAAAAGACATGGAGGAGCTCTCGGATTATGTACCCCAGGCGGGTATGACCCTAGCTCTGAGCAGCATCCTACCATTACCCAGAATGATACCACAGTACAAGCAGAAAATGATCGATTTCAACAATTGGCTAAGTTTCTGGTGTCATTTTATTCATTCTAAGGGGATCCAGTATCTGTCTGCCTGGGATGACATGATTAACAGACCTTGATGCCTTGCTAGAGATTGCCTGCATCTGTCCAGATACTGGCCAAGGCTCTTGCCACCCCTATAGTGCCTTTTTTAGGCAGTGTTCCAAAGACCAAATTACCACCGTAACAGCTACAAACAACCTAACACTCTCATACTGGGCGACTTCAACTACCCCTGCATTAATTGGGAAAACTACTCATATACCAATACACTTGCCCAAAGTTTCCTGGAATTCATTAATTCAAATACCCTGGACCAGCTCGTTCTTACCCCCACTAGAGGTAGCAACATCCTTGACCAGGTCATTACTAACATGGGTGACCATTGCTCTACACCAGTAGTTAACTCCTCCCTGGTTAGATCTGACCACAAACTAATCACCGTGGAAATCCACATCCCTCTTACTCCCCCACACACAAAGGTAACCACCATGAAAAACTTCTCCAAAGCTAACTTTGGGCTCCTAAAAACAGAGGTGGCTAACTTCATGGCACCCATGCAAATGGAGAATAGTTGCATGACTGCCGAATCGTACACCAATGCACTGTACAAACACATACACGAATACAAGGATCTCGCCATACCTAATAGAACCAAGACTTTCTCCTCCAAAAAAAGAAAGCCAATCTGGTGCTCCCCTGCCATAAACAAACTCTACAACTGAAGGAGGAAACTGATGTGGAATAAGGTGAAGTCCCAAGACTGGAAAAACTCCCTTATCAGCCTCAACAAGTTGAGATCCCTCATCAAATCCTCTAAAGCTAGCTATGAAAACAGAATTGCAGCAGATAGCAAAGACAACCACAAGTGCTTCTATAGTTATGTAAAGAATCTCCACAGCAATACCCAGATTTGCTCTGAGCTACTGCACAATGGTACCTCCTATACCAAGCCAACAGATACTGCCAATATACTGGCCAACAGATTCAGTGCCAACTTTACCCCTCTCTCCCCCACCAAAGAACCAATCACAATACCAGTAGATTGCCAGGCACCGAGTAATACTGCTGCACAAGTTAAAACAGCACTGTCCAATGCCAAGAATACAGCTTCCATGGGACCTGATAATATCCCTAGCTGTGTTCTACATGAACTACAGAGTGAACTGGCACCTCACCTGTGTGCCCTGTTCAATCACAGCCTCACCTCAGGCTTTGTCCCTACTGAATGGTGCACTGCTAGAGTCATCCCTCTCCACAAAGGAGGAGCAGCTACAGACCCTGGGAACTATAGCCCCATTAGCCTGATGAGTCTGATATGCAAAACTATGGAAAGTATCATCATAGACCTAATAAACAGGATATAGGGAATCTCCAAACTCTGTATTCCATACAGTTTGGTTTTGTGAAGGGTAGATCATGCCTGCTCAACTTGGTCAACTTCTTTGAGTCCGTCATCAGAGCTGTGGATGAAGGCAAGGTGGTTCATACAGCCTACCTTGATCTGGCCAAGGCCTTTGATACCATTCCCCATTCAGAAATCATAGAAAAACTCACTAAGCTAGGCATCAACCCCTATATCACTAGCTGGGTTGCAAACTGGCTCACAGATAGAACCCACAGTGTGAAAGTAGCGGACTCCAAGTCAGACTGCCAACCAGTCTTGAGTGGAGTCCCACAGGGTTTGGTCCTGGGTTCTCTCCTGTTTGGTATCTATTTCTCTGAAGTCCAGGCCAACAAAAAGGGTCTCTAGCTGAGAAAGTTTCCAGACGATTGCAGGTTGGGAGCTATTATTAACTCTCCAAGTGATGTTGACATCCTACAGAAAGGCTGAGACCAACGACTGGTGTCAGAACCATGGCCTTAAGCTCAATGCCAAAAAATGTGTCATCATCTCCTTTGGGAAAAACCCAGTTCCTATGAATTACCACATCGATGGTAGTCCACTGAACACAGAAGGTGTTATAAGAGATCTGGGAACACAGGTTGACAGCAGCCTCTCTTTTGATCACCACATAGCCACTGTGGTCAGAAAGTCCTTCTATGTGGCACATCCCATTACTAAGTATTTTGCATCCAGGAAGAAAGAGGTCATTGTCGCTCTCTACTCTTCCCTCATTAGGCCAATCATTGAGTACAATGCCCCATTTGGCATGTACCTCACTAAACACCTGCAACAACTGGAGAGGCCTTAAACACTTGTCCTATATGGACAGACTCAAAAAACTCCAACTATTCTCTGTCTCATATCGCCTACTTAGAGGCAATCTCTGCTTGACATGCAAAGTCATGTCTGATCCAGCTCTGTTAGAAATGCTACATCTAAAGAAATCCCAATCTCTCTGCACCACATGCTCCAGTGACCTCAACCTCATTACCACAATCAACAGAATGTGCTGGAGGGACAGGTTCCTAACCCAGAGACTGCCCTTGCTATGGAATAGACTTCCCATACATATCAAACAGAGCACCTCACTGGCCCTCTTCAACAGAAACCTTGATGAGTAGATGGACAATAGAAAATTCACCCTGGGGATCACTCCAGTGGCTCTACTCAACAGAGGCACTGAGAACTAAGGTCAGGTGGCACAATGTCAGGGTAATCCTATGGGCTAGGTTTGTAAAGGCTCCAGAGCCATTAGCCTAGTATACACTTATGAACTTATGAACCTATAAGGACTGACACTTTCTACATGAAGGCATTTCTAGCTATTAATAGCCATTATATAACTACAGCCCAGTGTGCCATATTGTTTAAGGTTCTTTTGCAGTGAATTATAAAATGCAATACTAATAAGAACCAAAAAAATTGAAGAATGATTTTTTTTCAAGAGAATGACTTTGAGATTAACACATCAAGCACACAGGTCAACAAAAACAAACTGTATTTTTTTGGGGGGCACTCTCCCACCTTATTTAAAGGATCAACTCTGAGTAGCTGTAGCACCAGGGAGCAGTGTGTTCACCATTTTCCTTCCATGAACTTGTACTTGTGCTTTTTTCAAAGAATGATACATCTTCACACTTTTTCACTACTTCTTAGCAAGATCATTTATGACTGCATCTAAGTTAACGTAAACTAGTTGCAGTAAATGGTTACATAGTTCTGTGTCAATTACAGAGCCTTGAAGGAAAATATTTTATTCTTTTCTTGCCATTGTGTATATTTCAATTTATTGGAATATGGTTACAGTTGCAGAAAAATAATCCAAGTGCTTGGGAATTTCTGCCTTTACAGTGTAGTCAACTTATTTAACTTTCCTAAAAGCTTTTCTGAAATGTAGAAATAAATAAATATTTATTCGTTGAAATAATAATATTAAGACTTCAGTACCATCTATTTGTAACAAAATATTGTTGATAGGCGTCCTTATAATTGTCTGAACACAATATAATAGTTTCTTTTTTACCCCAAAGAGTACTTTTCTTGTTTTCCCAGTACAGCTAGTAAGGCTTGTAGAACATGATTAAACTGTGTTCCCTTATTTCCTGTAGCGTGTACTAGGATACATCTACAGCTGTCTAAATCAGCATGTGTTATAAAATGCTTGAATGTTGCATGTAAAGAACAATGGATGCAAAGTGAACTTGAAGAAGAATTCCTTTCCAGTAAATTTATAGCAGAAGTTTTTTTTTTCACTAATCACATTATCAGTGGTACAGGGTGGATTTGTTAATATCACACACAAAACAGATAGAAAATAAGCATTGAAAACTGAAGCCAGAAAACTTTTAGGGAGATTCTGCAGGATCAGTCCAATGTTGGCCCTTCCTGCTCCATATAATCTACTCTTTCCTCCATCAGGCACGAGCACCTTCATTCCCCAGAGGAGGTGAGGTAGTAGTGAACAGGCCAGGGAACAAGCCAGCTGGCAGATCCTATAAGAACTCTCTCAGCAACTTGCACTCAGAAGCTGCACTTGCAGTACCACTCGTGCAGCCTCTCAGCTAAGCTGCTCATCAGTCTGCAGTGTGGGCATGGTGAGCTCCCTGCTCCAGGTGATTCACCTGCTCTCCTGCAAATGTAACCAATGTAGTGAGCTGAGCTGTCCCCCTCTTACCCCTATGATGCATGCGCTAACATTGAGCACTCATTTCATCCTCCTCCGTCCATTCCCTGCACTTCTCTTGCCAATACTTGAACATGGATCATTTGTCATGTAGTCAAGGCTTTATTCCTCTGTGCCTTGGGGCTGGTATTATATAGAATAATCCAACACCAAACCTAATGGAAGATCCTCAGCCACAAAAATTGTAAAAGGTAAATTCCAAAAAGAAATCCAACTTAAAAACCAAAACCTTTATTGCCCAGATTTTGTCTATGCAGTTCTGGTTTTAAGTCAGATTTGGCTTTTTCTAATAGAATAATACAATTTCAGTATCACAAGTAAGGGACTCTAGCACTGTTAAGTTATTTTTATCTATGAAGGGATTTGCAGTTGGAATTAGAATTACCACATTGTCATCTACTTCAAGTCTCTATTGCTTTTAGCCTACCATGTGATACTGTTCAAAGAATTACTAATGCTTTTGAAGTATAGTGACTTTTTTTCAGACCTATTTTGGTCATAGTTTTCAAAAAACAGATTCATTGTTAATAAGTACGTACTTTTATGGAATTACATAATATTTTTTTTTTGTTGTGAGTAATATTTGTTATCATAACTGGGACCCTTTCTCTGACTGAAGTAAAATTATCTTATATTTTTTAACTACTTATCATTTGTATTTAATTTTATTGATTCAGATCTCTAATCCAAACATTTGAGCTCATTTTGGCTTATGGTGTATCATCCATCCATCCATCCATCCGTCCGTCCGTCCATCCATCCATCCATCCATCCATCCATCCATCCATCCATCCATCCATCCATCCATCCATCCATTCATCCATCCATCCATCACCCATCCATCCACCAATATTTTACTAAATTGCGTGTCCCAGTGAGCATTGCAGCAGTAACAAGCAAAGCAAGTTTGACCTTCCCTGATTCTATAAACATTCTCAAGCTCATTCTGTGACATTCCCAGACATTACCAAGTGAGCTGAGAAATATAATGCCTCCAAAAACATGTCCTAAGATACTCCTCTCTTGCCTGGTACACCTCCAGTGAGGGACCACCTCCGCTGGCTCCCCTCAGTATGAAGACATAATAACCTTACTTTGAGATCCCCCAGATTGCTACCCACATTCTCACACTCACTACCCAAACTCACATCCAAAAGTGAGGATGGGAACATAAAATGATTGGTAAACTGTGGGTTTGATCCTATGACTCATCTCTTGCTTCATCACAGTATAGTGTACTGCCTGCAGCTATTGACTGCTCAGTTTTCTGATCACCTCTGCCCTCACTAATGAATATGAATCTGAGATACTTAACCTCCTCCACCTGAGGTAGGGTCATCCATTTGCCTACAGAGGCAGTACACTCTTTTCTGGGAAAGGCCATGACCTCTAATTTTAAGGTCTTGATTTTCACTCTAGCCATTTCACACTTAATAAATCACTCCAGTACATGCTGCATGTTACAAATCACAGTCAGCTATCACCAAAGACAAAAAGAAATGCAAAGACTTAAAAGCTGCAATAAATCAATTACCAAAAATGCACAAAACACAGCCATAAAGCAGTTGTAGGGTTCATTATCTTGGCGTTTATCAAACACTCTGTTTGTCTACTTACATTACGTAGCCACCCAGAATCTAAAAATAGGCTGCAAATATGCCAAGTTTCTCTTAGTGGAGGCAAGAAAAAGTACGGATAAAAACACATTTGTGACATTTCATCATAATTCCCTCCTGCTAAAACACAGCTCATCAAAATTTCTCTCCTACCCCACCAAATTAAGGCAAGCATTTTCACCACTCTATCCTCAATATGGGGGCTTTACTTCCCACCTACTTTATAAATATAACAACACCAGGGATGCACCTTCTTCTTTTGGCTTTCCCCGGTTAGGGGTCACCACAGCGGATCACCTGTCCAGTCATGATTGGCAGTGGAGTTTTTACAGTGGTGAGTTGCCAGCCCGGCGCCCAACCTTCCACAGAAGGCACACACACACGCACTCATGCCAATTTAGAGTATCCAATCCACCTACAGCATGTCTTTGAGATGTGGGAGGAAACCGGAGCACCCGGAGGAGACCCACACGACCACAGGGAGGACATGCAGACTCAACACAGAAGGCACCCCAGCCGAGGATCAAACCGGAGAACCTCTTGCTGTGAGGTAGCAACGCTAACCGCTGCACCACCGCAGCCGCCCAACACCAGGGATGCACCAGTATTGTTAAAAGGGTACATTTTGATGAATTGTGTTTTTTTTAAGGAAAACTCCACCTTCTCTTCCAGTTTAACTCAACTCTTAGACTGTTCTTCTTCCTTCAGTATGGCTCCAGTTTTGTGTAGGTACCAGAAACCTGTTTGTATTTTATAAAACTGTCATTTCTTTGCCTTAGAATCAAAGGAAGGGAAAGACCACACACTTTTATTTAAAGTTTAACTTCTCATATAATTTTCAGAGGAATTTGTCTATGCCTGCATGACATACCACAGGCAAAGAGAAATATGTAGTCAGGTACTACTGACAATCTTTTGGGGTAATTAGCCCTGCTGATGTCAGGTGTTCAACAGCTGCTATAGAAAAGATAGTATTGAAATGCTAAGCTTTAAACTTTAAATGTTTGTTGTTTATACTACTATACATTCTAAGATTACTTAAATATAGTATAAAAAATGTCTGTAATAGTTAGAGAAAAGCCAGAGAATGTTTTTTTTTTTCCTTTATTTTTATAAAGTATCGGCACATTTACCATTTTTATGCCCTCCTACCACAATAGGCAAAACTCCCCAAATTAGGACTTCTCCACAGGAAGTGAGACAGATGGCAACCCTGTCAACTAAGTGCACTGATACTGTTTATAAGAAGGTCTTTTATGCTTTTTTGTGACATCCTTCCAGAGGAGGATGTATATCTGGTGCACATATCCTTGCAAGGGAACATCTTCCACTGAATTTGAGTCAGTTCGTAAACAAGTAGAATATATTAGCATTTTCTAGTCAGTAAAAGAAATGTAACAATTGATGGCAACCATGATAAACAGCTGAATTTACTTTAGTTTACATGTTCTATGTGTCCTTTCATTGAAACATTAGGAAAGGGAAACCTGAAGCATATAAATAAATGAATGAATGAAAATAAAACTCTTTCCACTGCTGGCACTGGAGAACAGAATTACTTTCAAATCTTTTCCTTATCAGTAGCAGCTGTCACTTATACATGAAACTCCAAAGATCCCTCAGAGCATGACAATTTTGACACTTGAAAGAAAGTGTGTGTG